>NC_062232.1:49613980-49756612 GCF_902686445.1 Sciurus carolinensis
AACATATGCTTTGCATGCATAAGGTACTGGGTTTGAACCCCCTCTGAAAAAGTAAAACACCCTTTAAGAGACCTGATCCAAGAATATTAACTAAGACTAGGCCACAGCCTGAATTTGTCTCTATGAAATACTCAGTTCAATTCCAGAACAGGGTGTAGTATAAGTGTAATAAGTGTAAAATAGGAGTTTTTACACTGTGATATGTAGGTGGAAAAGAGGGTACTTAATCTAATGTTCATATGGTCAAGCATGGTTTTCCAATCAATCATGGTGTTGTATAACTATGTAATCCTAGTGACTCAGGAGGCTGTGGCAGGAGGACTGCAAGTTGGAGGCTAGCCTGTACAACTTAGGGAGACCTGGTCTCAAAATAAAAAAAAATTGTGGGGATATAGCTCAGTGATAGAGCAGTTGCCTTAAGTGCATTAGGCCCTGGATTCAATCCCTATACAGAAAAAATGCTTCCTAGAGTAGATGGTATCACAGCTGAAATCTAAATTTGTAAATTGGTAGTTTTTAAACTTTACTGTGCATCAGAATCATGTACTTGTTAAAACATATATTGCTGGGATCAACCCCAAATTCTCTGATTCAGTAGATCTGTGATGAGACTCAAGAATTTACTAGTTTAAACATGTTCTCAGGTGATACTCATGCTGTTGCTTCAGTAACTGGACTTTGAAAACTGCTGACCTAAAGAATAAGAAAGAGGCCTTTGTGTGAAGGGTAGTGTGGGAGAAAAGGTAAATGAAATTGTAGATGTAGGCTATGCATTGTGTAAAATCCCAATGTTAAGTGAGATGAAAAATGGAGTAGGGCAAAAGAGATAAATTCTGGTGAAAAGATAGATTAAAATGATCAATGAGGTAAATGAAAGAGGATTTGTGATTATTTCGATGTTCAAAGTAAGAAAGATAAGACTCTTTAAGGGCTGGGGTTGTGGCTCAGTGGTAGAGCATTTTCCTTGCATGAGTGAGGCACTGGGTTCAGTTCTCAGCACCACATATAAATAAATGAATAAAATAAAGGAACACTGACATTTTAGAGTAAAAGTTTGAATAATATCCCAATATTTGGTGTGGACAGTGGGTAAACGGTGATATTCTTCAAGGTAGAGAATCTGGGACAAAGCTGACTTGAGATAGGATTTGGCTGTTGATGAGTTTACTTTTGAATTTGTTGAATCTGAGATGTCTGTAGTATGACCAAATATAGATACCAGATATAAAGATCTGGAGCTCAGGAGAATGGTATGCTCTTCAGGAATAGATGTGGGAAGCATTGATATTTAGGTAGTTGTAGTCATAGGATGAATGTAGTCAGTAGAAAGAGTCTATAACATGAGACAATAAGAGTTCTAAAATGAGATACTGAGGAAAACCAATTTTATAGGAAAGTACTGATTGAAAAGTGAGCAAGATGCTAAGAGAAAAACCAGAAGAAAATAGCATCCATAGATGTTAAAAGGCTGTCATTTCAAGGATAAAGTAGTCAAAATATTGCAGCTACTTCAGAGATGTTAAGTATTGTAAAACCAGAAAACATTCCATTTGTTGGCAACAAGGGTATAAGTGGTGATTTTGATAAGTTGGTAGAGAAAGAAGCTGTATTAGATTAAAGGGTGATTGGGAGATGTGGAATTGGAAACAGTATGACTTAATTTTAAGACTTAGGTTGTTTAAGTCTTATGAGTGCAGGTGATGAGATGATCAGGTGTGTGATCAAGGGCTAAAGTGAAGGTGAAGCACACTGAACTTGAGATTAAGTGACTGATAGATTGGAGTGTTGAGTGAAGGCATCTATAGGGAACTTGAAGTCACTCAGAAGGATGGTAAGGATTTAGGTGCAAAGGAAGATAGAGATCCAGGATTAAAATAAAAAATAAATGATTAAAAGGAGAGAAGGGATACATTAGAAGCCAGGAAACCAGTTGGAATGTTGTAATCCATAGAAATGATGATGATAGAAGTGGTAGGAAATGAGGATGGAGAGAATTAGATGGGTTCGAGAGATATTGTGATAGAATCAATAGGATATGATGATTGAAGAGTGTTAAGAGAATAATGGTGAAGCCAAAGATAATGAGCAAAGTTTTGGATTAAGCTCTTGGATATGGGGAACTCCTGTAAAGTTAAAAAAGTATAGGAAGCCAGGAACAGTTTTTTGTTTGTTTGGTATTTTGAGGGGGTTATCAAATATATTTTTGATTGACTTAATATGAGGTATGTGTTAAGATATCCTGGTGGGATTGAGAGAGCCAAAAGAACAGGAAGTTATACTCAGTTGGAGAAATGAGCACATAGGTACAAAGAGATACTTTGAGTAGGCCTGGATATTACCAGCTATTAGTAACTATAATGGATGATAGTTGAAATCATGGAAATATGTGTGATCAACCAGTGAGGACTGTGTGGAGGAACAGTAATATCAACCTGAGAATGAAACTTTGAAAATTACCATTATCTAAGAGGAGGTAATCTATGCTAAATAATTTATATACTTAAAGCAGTTATAATCACAGTCACAATTGGATATTTTTGTACTGAAATGCAATGACTGTATGTAAAATTCATTTGAAAAAATAAAGAATATCTTAGCAAGAAGAGCCAAAACTTTAAAAAATATTTATTTATGAGAGAAGACTAGAACATCCTTATGGTTTAGCATTATTATAAAAGTACGATAATTAAAGCAGCATGGTTCTGTAAAATAAATCAATACAACAAAATAAAAATCCCTGAAACAGAACAAAGCTTCTGCCTTTGTCAATGACAGTGGGAGTACTTTTATTCCATGAGTAGCCCCTACTTCTGCTTTCTGCCCCCTTCTGCACTAGCTCCTCACTGGGAGAGGTTATTAATCAGAACCGAGGATTTTTGCTGAACAGTGACTTACTGGAGTACTGTTTCTTTTATTTTACTATTCCTTATTCTACCTACTTGGTAGGTTTATCTGTGTCTGCAACTGGGTGAGTTGGATATGTGAATTAGGGCAGGACTTATACTGCAAATCTTAGCAATGCATCTAGAAAGAGGAAATCTTGCTTAGACATTTAAGTCAAAGCTTTAGTCTTCAATTCAGCTCTTCTCAGAGTTCTACAATAGGGGTTAGTGGACATTGACTCAGCTGTTATATAAGTGATACTTCAATTTTCATTTGACTACTATTCTTTACAGTTTTCTCAGTTAACACCCAAAGAAAAGGAATGAGTAAAGTCAGGTTTTCCTATGCTCCTGGATTATACCAACATGATAGCATTGAAATCTTGATTCTTGCCTTTAACTCTGAGTATGTATAAAAGAATCATATTAGAAAAAGCTAGTATTGCGGGGAAAGAAAGGAAAAATTGAATAAATTGTTTTAGGATGAGTCATTATCCTTTGGGGAAAAATAAAACTAGATTGTTGTCTATTACCACACGCTAAAGTAAATTACAAATGGATTAAAGGTAAAAGAACTAAAATAAAATATAAGTGAACATATATCTGGACTCAGGGTGAAGATAGCTTTTTCTGAGTTTAAAGGCAAAAGAGGAGAGTCACATATAATATTGTTACTATATGAAATGTTTTTACAAAATAAGTGACTATTGCAAAAGTGAAAATGAGTGAAGCATATAAACAGGAAGTGTATAAAAGCATAAATATAAATATATAACAGAACATGAAGGAATTTTGGGGTCACTAATAAATAATATAGGGAAAAATGGGCAAATAAAACCAATGTAGTTCCTGTCCTCATAAATTATACAGTCTACATTGTAAAGGCAGGTAATAAGCAAGAAAACAAGTATGGACAGGTATATTTTGGGAATAAGTGCTAAGGGTGGCAGAAGGGAATAATGGGATAGAGTGGAGAAAGAGATAGATAGATCTTCTTGAGGTAGTGCAATTTAATTTGTGACCTGAGGACTGAGAATAAGCTAGTACAGCATCAATGAGAAAAGTATCAGAGGAAGGAGTAAACATTTCAAGGAAAAGAAATAGCAAGGGTAAACACCCTGAAGCAAAAGTGTATTTAGTAAGATCCAAACAGTTGGGTAAGGTGGAGCATGCCAGTAATCCAAGAGGCTGTAGAGGTTGAGGCAGGAGGATCACATCTTCAAAGCCAGCCTCAGTAATTTAACAAGGCCCTAAGCAACTTAGCAAGACCATGTCTCAAAATAAAAAATAAAATGGGCTGGGGATGTTGCTTAGTGGTTAAGCATCCCAGGTTCAATCCTTGGTAACAATAACAACAACAAAACACCAAACCAAACAAAAACCAGCAAGGCAGTTATTATGGCTTGACAGGAAGAAGGGTAGGAAAAAAAGGTCAAAAGTTAAAAGTGGAAAGACTGAGGGGAGTAGATTATGTTGGGTTGTACAGGCAATCGTAGGGACTTCAAGTGGTTTGTGAAGATAGTCAAGGGTTGTGACATGATGATCTGATCTTCATTTTAGTGTGATCAGTCTGTTTTTGGTGGCGCTGAAGCTTGAACCCAGGTCCTCAGCCATGGCAAATACTCTATTGCTGAGCCCCAGTCCCAGACACTAACATCAGTTTGGGTGCTGTGTTGAGAAGAAATTGTAGGAAGACAAGGGAGGAAAGCAAGGAGGTATCTAGAAAGTAATGCAGTAATCCTGTGAGAAATGATGATAGAATGAATTAGGATGAGATGAGTAGAAGTGGTGAACAGTGATCAAATTCTGAATATTTTTTTAAAGATCCAGTAGAACTGGTTGATGTTCAAGATGTAGGTAGGAAAAAAAAAAGAACTGTAAAAGATAGTTTCAATGTTTTGGTCTGAACTAGCATAAACATTGTTGGCATTTAATGAAATAGGGAAGATTTAAAGCAGCATGTCTTGCATGGAAGATAGTTTCATTGTGGGGCATGTGAAGTTTCAGGTATCAGATATTCAGATGCACATATCCAGAAGGTAGTTGGCTATTCAAGTGTAGAAATTAAAGGACATGTGGACTGTTTATAAATATTTGAGAGTCACCACCATGTAACTCAAGCCTGTAATCCCAGTGATTTGGGAGACTGAGATGGAAGGATTGCAAGTTCCAGAGCAGCCTTGGCAATTTAGTGAAAGCTTGTTTCAAAAATAATGAAAGGGTTATGGGTGTAACTTGGTGGTGGAGTGCCCCTGGATTCAATCCCCAGTACCGAACAATAAAATCAAACCTACACGTCCTTAAATATGCAATGTAAGATGTATTGAAAACCTCAAACAAAATCCTGAAAATAGTCAGAAATGATCACATATAAAGGAATAAAGATAAAAATTGGAGCTAATTTCTCATTAGAAAACAGAAGCCAGAAGACAATTGTATATCTTTAAATTGCTGAAATAAAAACACTGAATTCTGTGCACAGAATTCTATGCACAGGAAAAATAAGAATAAACACATTCTCAGAAAAAAAAATCTATGAGACTACATTTCCTTCAGACCTATATTGAAAGAAATGTCAAAAGTGTTTCAGGAAGAACTGATATGACAAAGCAGGATGCATGCAATGAAATGAAGAGAGTTGGAAATGGAATAAACAAAGGTAAATCTTAAATGAATTGAATGTTCTAAAAGAAAAAAACTGATAAATAGTAGCAATGCATTATGGTTTTGTGTATGCAAAAGGAAAGTATATGACCAAAAAACACAATAGATGAAAGCGATACAGTATTGTATACAATATAATATGAATTGTAACTAGATTCTTTTTCTGTGCTACTGGGGATTGAACTCAGGGCCTTGTGCTTGCAAGGCAAGCACTCTACCAACTGAGTTATCTCCCCAGCCCTGTAACTAGATTCTTACTAATAGATGTTGTAATGTATTGTAAATTCTAGAGCAACTTGTAAAAGTTTTTGAATGTTTTATAAATAATAAATCAGTAGTGGAAATAAAATTGAATCATTTAAAATTATCAGTTAATGAAAAAAGAAGCTGAAAAAGAGGGTAAGAAATAATAAATGGAAAAATAGAAAAAAAGGAACTGGAATGATTGATTTTATTCCAACCACAAAAATAATCATATTAAATTTAGACAGTTTAAACACACCAATGAAAAGACATGGCCGTTTTGAATTGAAAGACCCAATTATATATTATTCAAAAGAAAACTGCTTTAAACATAATGGCATAAATAGAAGTAAAAGAATGAAAAAAGATTGAACATGTAAACATTAATATAACTCTACCCCTATTAGGAGAGTGGATTTCAGATTAAGGAAATTTCTGGGCATAGAGTTATCAGATAATAAAGAGTTGATTTTCAAAAACAAGACAAAACAAAACAAAGAAGATCACAAATATGTAGGTGTACAACAACATAGAAGCAAAAAATAATTAAAGCTCAAAAGTAACTTGTGTATTTCCAGGAATTTGTACATTTTATCTAGGTTATATTATTTTTTATGTACAATTATTAATAATGTTGTCTTTTAATCCTTTTCAGTTTGTCAAAGTTAGAAGTAATATCCCCATTTTTATTTGTAATTTTAATTATCGGTGTCTTTTGTCTTTTCTGTCATTCTTGCTAAAAGTTTTAAATTTGGTTAATATTTAGAAATAATCACTTTCTTTTCCTTTTTCCTTTTTTCCTGTTTTTGTTACCAGGGATTGAAGCCAGGAGTGCTTAACCAATGAGCCACATCCCCAGCCCTTTTTTGTATTTTATTTGAGACAGAATCTCCTTGAGTTGCTTAGGGCCTTGCTAAATTGCTGAGGCTGGGTTTCAAGTCAAGATCCTCCTGCCTCAGCCTCCCAAGTTGCTGGGATTACAGGCATGTGCCACCACGCCTGGACCCAATAACCAATTTTTGATTCCATTGATTCTACTTTTTTCCTGTTCTCTGTTTTACTGAATTTCCACCCTATATTTTGGTGTTTCCTTTTCTCTGTTAGCTTTGGGTTTACTTTGTTCTTTTTCTAGTTCCTCAAAGTATAAAATTGTCATTGATGTGTGAATTAGTTTGCTTTTATTTTTTTACCATAAAGAAATACCTGAGCCAGCGTGGTGGCACATGCGTGTAATCCCAGCTACTTAGGAAGCTGATGCTTGAGGATCATAGCAAGATGCTATCTAAAAAATAAATCACTTAATTAAAAGTACTAGAGGCAAGTGACTTTATAAAGAAAAGAGGTTTATTTTGATCACAGTTCCAGAGGTTCAAGACTTGTGGGCATCATCCAGTTATGACCTTGATGGCAGGCTTGGGGCAGCACAGAACATTCCATGGCAAGAGAAGGAGCACATATATGTATGTGTGTCTGTCTCCTCATAAAACCACCAGAATGACTCTACCCTAATATCTTTAATCCTAACCAGTTCCCAAAAACCTCACCTCTAAACAACACAGTCAGATTTTCTACCTTTTTACTACTTCACAATGGAGTGAGGCAGGAGGTTTAAAGTTAAAAGACAGCCTCAGCAATTTAGTGAGGCCCAAAGCAATTTAGTGAGACCTTGTCTCAAAATAAAAATGAACGAGGCTGCGGATGTGTGTCACTGGTTAAGCGCCCCTGGGTTCAATCCCTGATACCAAAAACCAAGCCAAGACAAAACAACAACAACAACAACACAAATAAACAAAAGAGAGTTTTCTCCATTTCAATCCCCTGTACTTTCTCTTTACTTCTCTTCCTTCCTCCCCCTAATTTCCTTTCTTTATTTTATTGTTCTTCCTTCTATTTTTCTTTTTTTATTTTGAGAGACTCTCACTAAGTTGCTTAGGGCCTCACTAAGTTGCTGATGCTGGTTTTGAACTTCCTATCCTCCTGTCTCAACTTCCTGAGTTATTGTTATTTATTTTTTAATTGGTGCATTCTAATCATATATAAACTTGGAATGCATGTGCAATTGCACAGAGCATAATTTGGTCAATTTCATTCTTCCCCATTCCCTCCTATCTTCCTCCACCTTGGTCCCTAGCTTCTACTCAACTTATCTCCCTTTTGTTTTCATGAGATCCCCCCTTTTTATTACTTTTTCTCTCTAGCTTGCTTTTTTCTATCTTGAAGGAATTTACAGATATATATTTGTCTCTGAGCAATATATAGACTGCATCCCATCAGTTTTGATGTGTTGTCTGTTTTCCTTTATTTCTATGTATTCTAAATTTTGTGATTTTTTTTCCTTTACTCATAGAATTTGTTGTTTAAATTCCAAATATTTGTGAATTTTCCAGATTTGTAACTATACAACTACACTCTACTTTGTTGAGAAAAAAATACATGATATAGTTTTCTGTATAGACCTATTTTGTGGCCTATTATATGATCCATCCTGGGCGTTGTTTCATGTACATTCTGCTATTGCTGATTTAGGGTTCTAGATATATCTATTAAGTCTAATTGTTTTATAATGCTGTTCAAGTTCTCCATTTCCATATACCTCTACTCTTTAGATATTGTTTTTATTATAGTGAGTTATTTATGGAAGTATTCAATTATTATTGTATGCTATTTCTCTCTTAAATACCATCCATTTGTTGCTTCATATATTTTGATGTTCTGTTTGTTGGTTCATAAATCCTTGTAATTGTTATATCTCCTGAATTAGTTGACCCTTTTATCTGTATATGCTGTCATTCTGTATTTCTTATAACAGTTTTTGACTTAAAATCTATTTTTTATTATATTACTGTAGCTACCCTAGCTCTGTTTTAGTTACACTTTGCAAGACACATCTTTTTTCATTCTTTCATTTTTCAAACAAATTGTGTCTTTGTATTTAAAGTGAGTCTCCGTGAGATAGCATTTGGTTGCATCAATTTTTTTCTTAAATTAATTCTGTCAATTTTTGTTTTTGTTTGGGGAATTTAATCCACTTACATTTGATGTCAATTACTGGTAGAGAAATATTTACTTCTGCCATTTTACTATTTGTTTTCTGTATATCTTATACCATTTGTCCCTTATTTCCTCTAATACTACTTCCTTTTGTGTTTAGTTGATTTTTTTCTTTTTGTCTTTATTTTTAGGTGTTGTCTTTGTGACTACCATTGTGATTACATTTAATATCCTAACTTTATGACAGTTTACATCAGATTAATACCAATATAACAGCATACTCAAACCCTGCTCATGTACAGCTCTTCCTTTTAAGTTGTTTTTAAGGATTAGACTTTTATGCCCTGTATGTATAAAAGGTGGAGCTATAATTATTTTTATGCAATTGATGTTTACGTACTATAGGAAATACAAAGTAAAGCTAGAAACCAAAAGTACAGTTAATACTTTAAAAATTTTTCCTATGTACTTAACTTTATTATTATTATTATTTTGGTACGGGGGTTTGAACCCAGGGGTGCTTAACTGCTGAGCCATATCCCCAACCCTTTTTATTTTTTATTTAGAGAGAGGGTCTCACTAAGTTGCTTAGGGCCTTGTTAAATTGCTGAGGGTATCCTTCAACTTGTGATCCTTATGCCTTAACCTCTCACATCGTTGGGATTACAGGCATGCACCATAATGCCCAGGTGTACTTACCTTTAATAGAAGTCTTTCTTTATATGACTTCAAATTACTGTCTAGTGTTCTTTCAACCTGAAAATCTCCCTCTAGCATTTTAGGGACAGATCTAATGTTAAAAAACTTCCTCAGCTTTTAAATATGTCACCTATTAATTTTCCTTCTTTCTGATCTTCATGGTCTTGGATCAAAAATCAATGGTTAATCTTGGACTGGAGTGTAGCTCAGTAGTAGATTGCTTGTCTAACATGTGCATGACACTGGATTAGATCCCTAGTACATTAAAACAGACACAAAACAACTATTAATTTTATTGAGGATCTCCTTCATGTAACAGATCTCCTGTAGCTTTCAAGATTCTCTCTTTTTATTTTTCTGCAGTTTGAGTATAATTACCTTTGATTTAGATGTCTTTGAGTTTATCCTACTTGGACTTAGTTGAGATCCTGATATGTATAGACATACATGTTTTATCAAATTTGGGAAAATTTCACTATTATATTTTCAGATATGTTTTCTTCCCCTTTTATTTTTTTCTTTGACTCCTATAATCATATATTAATATGGTTGATATTGTCCCACAGATCCCTTGTGCTCTATTCACTTCTTTTTATTATTTTTTCCTTCCTACTCCTCATACAGAATGCTTTCTTTCCATTTTATTATCAAGTTCACTTATTCTGTTTTTTTGCCTATTCAAATCTGCCATTGAAACCCTCCAGTGAAATTTTAATTTCATTTGTATTTTTTCCTTTTCTCTCTCTCTCTTTCTTTCTTTTCTTCCTTTTATTCTCTTTTCTTTCTTCCTTTCTGTTTTTTTTTTTTTTGCACCAGGGATTGAACCCAGGGGCACTTAATCACTGTTGCATCCCAGCCCTTTTTATTTATTTTTTTAAATTTTGAGACAGAGTCTCACTAAATTGCTGAGTCTGGCTTTGAACTTGTGATCCTCCTACCTCAACCTCCAGAGCTGCTGGGATCACAGGCATGTGCCATGGCCCCTGACTCATTTATAATTTTCAGCTGCAGAAATTCATTTTTATTTCTACATATCTTTATTGATATTTTAATTTCTCACATACACAGCATTTAAAAAGTTGTAAAAAGAATTTTTAGCCAAGTGTAGTGGGACACACCTGTAATCCCAGTGACTCAGGAGGCTGATGCAGGAGGATTGCAAGTTTGAGGCCTGCCTCAGCAACTTAGCAAGGCCCTATCTTAAAATAAAAATTAAAAAAGGTTTGGGGGGATGTAACTCAGTGGTTAAGCATTTCTGGGCTCAATTCCTGGGATCAAAAAAGTTTTTTCCATTAGTTATTGTCCATATTTTGCTTTACTTCTGTGTGTGTGTATTTTTTTTTTTTTTTTTTTTTTTGGTACCGGGAATTTAACCCAGGGTGCTTAACTTCTGAGCCACATCCTCAGCCCTTTTATATTTTATTTTGTGATGAGGCCTTGCTAAGTTGCTGAGGCTGGTTTATGAACTCATGATCCTCCTACCTCAGCCTCCTGATCCACTGGGATTACAAGTGTGCACCACCACACCTGGCTCTTTGTGTTTATTTAACCAGTTATTATGAAGCATTTATTTCAGTGGACATGTGGGACCAGAAATCAGATTAAATGGATGAAAGAGTGAAAAGGAGATGTGGACATAAAAATTGGGAGTTATCAACAGCCTTTTTGGAAGGTTTATCTGTGAAGGCTAGGAATAAAAGGGGATTTTGTAGTTGGAGAGGAATGTAGGAAGATTTTTAAGTTGGATATCCTAGTGCTGAATTATTCAATACCATAGCCATTAGTCACATGGGACTATTCAAATCTAAATTAATTAAAATTAAACTAAATTAAAGAATCAGGTCCTTAATTGTACTAACCACACATGGCTATTATATTTTATAGCACTGCAAGCCTCTCTGATTGGCACCAATCTTCTATTTATTTTCTCTAGTTACAAAGGATAAGACATCTCTGCTCTCATCAAATATTAATTCCTCTCATTCATGCTCCGGATGCCATACCCTCTCCATTTTTTAATTACTTTAATCTTTTTGCTATTGTGTAAGTATGTGTGCCTGTCTCTACCTCCCCTAATAGTCAGTTTCTCTCTCTTGGCTGGATAATTGCCATTAGCATACAAACATGCTCTGGTGCAGTGAGAGAGGTTTGCACATTTTTTTTTCAAAATTTTACTTATTTATTTTTTTAGTTTGTGGGTGGACACAATACCATTTTATTTATTTATTTCTTATGTGGTGCTGAGGATTGAACTCAGGGCCTCATGCGTGTTAGGCAAGCACTCTACCACTGAGCCACAACCCCAGCCCAAGGTTTGCACATTTTATAGTAGAATGATGAAAGTTCTTTTCTGGTGGTTTCAGTTTTCTGATTCATATCTGAAGTAAGGCCATCAGTACTGTGGCTGTGGCTATGTTGGGGTAGGAGGTATAAAGCAAAAGAAAAATATATAAAATTATTAATTCAGAGTGTGGGAAAGCAAGCTTTTATTTATTTATTATTTATTGACACAATAATTGTTCATATTCATAGGGTACAGTGTGCTACTTTGATACATATAGATATTATGTGATGGTCGAATCAGGGTAATCCGTATATCCATCACTTTAGATATTCATGATTTGTGATGAGAGCATTCAAAATCTACTCTTCTAGCTATTTTGAACTATTCATTACATTATTATGCAAAGTTACAATTAGATAGGAGGAATAAATTCTGGTGTTCTATTACACAGTAGAGTGACCATAATTAAAACAAGCTTTTAGGGCTTGGGGTGTAGCTCAGCAGCAAAGCACTTGCCTAGCATGCTCAAGGGTGACCATAATTAAAACAAGTTTTTTTTTGAGAAACAGAATAAGACTGCCAAACAGTGTAGAGGACCCATTTGAGGTTTCATATAATGAATTCCAAGCCAAACCAATCTTGTTTATTTTTTGTGTCTTTGCTTTTTATGTTTTAATTTTTAAAATGGCAAAGATTTTTTAAAAGTACACCACTCAGTGTTACTGGAGATACAGTGTAATGTGCATTACTGTGAGGATTTAAATTGGTATAACCTTTCAGAAGGGAAATTTGGCAAAGTATATCAAGATTGCTATACATTTTTACCCCCTTTGACTCATTAATTCCACATTTAGAAATTTATTCTAAGGAAATAGCCATAGATGTTTTTAAATTTTTATGTGCAAAGCTGTATCCTACAGCATTATCCATAATAGAAAAAAGTGGATTCACACCGAATGCTCAACTAGATGAAAATAATTATGGCATATCTATGATGGCAGTTTCATATAGCCCTTAAAATCACATTTTTGAGATAGTTTAATAATATTTGAAAGTGCTAAATGTAAAGTTAAATAAAAGGCTCTGTATTAAAACATGATTCAAATTTTATAAATAATATATTCATGTATCCATATATATATATATCCCTACATATATTTATTTATATATAGTAAAATGCAGTTAAATCTAAGAGAGTACTGATTTCTGAATAATGGAATTAAGTGATTTTAATGTTCTTTTTTATACATTTCATAGATTGTGAAATATTCAGCATTGAACATGTTTTTTGTATATATTTTAAAAAATTTATTCGTAATCATAGAATTAATACATGAATGCATTCTCATTATAAAACATTCAGATAGCACAGATAAGCAGAATTCCCCATGGCTGTACTGTCAACCTTAGCTCTCTCCTAGAAATAACCCATATTATTAGTTTCATTTCCTTGTAGGTCTTTTTCTCTGCACTTATACACATTTTTATTTATATGTATTACTTAACAACAATAGTTATTGGTTACTATTATTTTAGACAAAAGATAGAGAAAGATAAATTAATGAATGGGACCACAGGGGCATGTCCAATTGATGAGTGATATCTAGATGGTCAAATAGATTTTTAAGAAAGGAGTGGTCTAAGATGTCAGCTACTGCAAAGGATAAAGATAATATATGAATGCCATCCTTATACTCACCCCCATCCCTCACTCTTGGGCAGCCAGTCAGTGTTCCTCTAGGGGGCCAGCTTGTCAGGTTGGCTTTGGAAATTATTTGGAGATAATAAAACCAGGAGGGCCCATTGTAGACTGGAAGGCAGTCCAGTGTGGTAAGTGCGAGCAGGAACTGTGTTGTAATTAACTTTCTCTAATCCTTCAAAGTACTAACAAAACAGTGATTTGATCTACAAGCAAATGATAGCTGTAGCAGTTACTGTAATATAGTCAGACCCACAATATCTTATTGGCTCACAAGTTTTACACATATTTTCTTTTTTTTTTTTTTTTGGTGCTGGGGATTAAACCGAGGGCCTTATGCATGGGAGGCAAGCACTCTACCAACTGAGCTATATCCCCAGCCTCACATACTTTCTTGAGATGGATGCTTGACATTACTGTAGGTAGAACACAAACTTCATATGGTTAGTTTCTTAACATTTGCACATTAAAAAAATAACCCAGGGCAAAAAAGAAAAGAAAAAGATCAAGTCCGTTTTGGGAACTTCAGTCAAGGTGAGAGATATCAGACCTTGCCAGTTTCATTCATTCATCTTTCAAAGCTGTATACTAAGGGCAGGTGCCTAACTGCAAAGGGAGACAAATTTCATAGACAGAAGTAAAGCAGAGAAATCGTCCTGCTTTAGGATAAGAGGGTATCAGGAATTAAGTAATGAGGTTTCTGAGATGCTTCTGGGGATACCATCAGGGTTCCAAACATTTGTGTTTTTGAGGGTGTTTGTAAGCATATTCGTTTGACTTAAGCTTTGAGGCATGAGGTCAGGACAGACACATGGATGGGCCTGTAAATTATTTATTGACTCTTATAGTATGGAAGTTGTTGGAGATTGTGTTTGCTACTGCTTCTATAAGGAAAAATCACAAACTGGCTGATATAAACAAAAAAAAAATTATTGTCTGAGGGTTTTGGAAGCTAGAAAATCAAAATCAAGGTATTAGTGGCTTTGTTCCCTTTGTGGACTGTGAGGGAAGGCTCTTTTACAGGCCTCTCTGGCTTGTAGAAGATTTATCTTATGTCCCTTCACATCATTTCCTTCTGTTTGTCTCTGTATGCAAAGTTCCTCTTTTTGTAAAGACATCAGTTATATTGGATTAGAGCTTACCCTAATGACCTCATTTAAAATCAGTTACTCCTTTAAAGACAATTTCTAAATGAGGTCAAATTCTGTACTACTAGGGGTTAAGACTTCAGCATAAAAAATATTTGGAGGGGACTCAATTCAACCCACAACAGTTATGATGACAAGAGCAATTCTGATGGAGTGATAGAAAAAGAAGCCATACTGTAGAGGATTAAGGAGTGAATAGGAAGTGAGGAAATGGGGATAATAAATGTTGACAAAATTTTAAAGAAAGGCTTATCTGTGAAGGAAGATAGGGTGGGGAAGAGCAGCAGCTTGGGGTAACAGAAAAAAGTCAGACTTGACTTTGATTTAAGTGGGAAGAGGGATAAGCAGAGAAGAGGTTGAAGATCCAGGTGGGAGAGGAAATCTGAGTGTGGAAAGAAATGTAAGTGAGATTAAGAACTCTTATGGAAGTAGTAGCCTTGAGTTGGAGAAGGGTATTTTTCTCATGGAACCTGGAGAACTTGATGGATATGAATATAGATAGGTTGGGGATGGGAAATGGGAGTATGAGGCAAGATCCTTCATAGAGTGGTGGTTAAGAGCAGTCATTCAAGAACCATACTGCATAATTTCGAATTTCAGCTTTGATGTCTGACCTATGGAAATTGATTTAATAGCTATGAGCTCCAGTTACTTCATCAAAACAATTGAACAGTGTTACATGCATACCTGTAGTCCCACCATTTTCGGGGACTGAGGCAGGAGGATTGCAAGTTCAAAGCCGGTCTTAGCAATTTAGCAAGGTCTGAAGCAACTTAACAAGCAAGACCCTGTCTCAAAATAAAACATAAAAAAGACTGGGGATCCGACTCAGTGGGTAAGTGCCCATGGGTTCAGTACCAAAAAAAAAAGATTAAAAAAATAATATTTATCTCAGGGAATTTATGAAGACCGGATGATGTGTTTAAACTTGGTCAGTTGATTTTTTTTAAAGTCCATTATTCAGCTGGGCATGTGGCACACACCTGTAATCCCAGAGACTCAGGAGGCTGAGACAGGAGGTTCATAGTTTCAAGGCCAGCCTCAGCAATTTCACTAGGCCCTAAGCAACTTAGTGAGACCTTATTTCAAAATAAATTAATAAATAAAAAGGGCTGGGGATGTGGCTCACTGGTTAAGCACCCCTGGGTTAAATCCCCAGTAACAAATTAACTAAGTAAATATTCATTAGCATAATTCTTTACTGAAGCCAAAATCCTATCTATCAATGGAGCACTGCATGTGTCCAGTAGCATTTTTGAGTGTTTTATGTTAGTTACCCTGCCCTTCCATGTGCCAGAATGGTGATTTTGAATCGCATTTTCTTAATGGCTAATGATGATAGATACATTTCACATGCTTATCTTGTTTTTTTTTTTTTTTTTTTGGTACCAGGGCTTGAACCCAGGGACACTTAACCACTGAGTCACATTCCCAGGCCTTTTTTATACTATTATTTAGAGTCAGGGTCTTGCTAAATTGCTGAGGCTGACTTTGAACTCCCAGTCCTCCTGCCTCAGACTCCAAAGCTGCTGGGATTACAGGCATGTACTATAATGCCTGACTTATTTGTCATTCTTATATTAAAAAATTTATATATATATGTATATTTGTGGTACTGGTTGCAGAAACCCAGAGTCTTGTGTGTGCTAGGTAAGCACTCTATCACTGAGCTATGTTCCTAGGCCTTATATCATCTTTAATGAAGTGTCTGTTCAAAATTTTTACTTGTTTTTAATTGAGTGGTTTGTTTTCATTCTGTTAAATCTTGAGTTACTTATTATTTTATTGTCTAAAACCAAATAACCCAATTAAGAGTGCAGAAAGGATTTGAATAGACATTTTCCCAAAAAAAGATAATAAAAATGGCCAGTAAGCACAAGAAACAGTGCTCAACATCATTAGCTGTCAGAAAAAAGAAAATCAAAATTACAATAAGATAACACTTCTCATTTATCAGGATGGCTAAAATAAAATTATGAAAAAAAAACAATAATTATTTTTATGAGGATGTTGAGAAATTGGCACCATAATAGTGCTGTTTGTTGGAATGTAAAATGATGCAGCTGCTTTGGAAAGCAGTTTGGCAATTCCTCAAATGGTTAAGCATATTGTTACTATTTGAGTCAGTAATTTTGCCACAAGGTTTACATCCAAGAGAAATGAAAACACAGGTTCACACAAAAAAATTGTACACAAATGGTGATAGTAGTATTTTTTTTATGTGGGGCTGAGGATAGAACCCTACATGCTAGGGAAGTACCCTACCAATGAGTTACAGGAGCATTCAATTTTATTTTATATTTTGAGACAAGGTCTCACTGAATTGCTGAGTCTGGCCTTAAACATATAATCCTCCTACCTCAGCCTCTTGAGGAGCTGGGATTACAGGTGTGCAGTATCCTGCCCAGCTCAGTATTTTAATTACACACATTTATGGGTTACAGTATGATAATTCAACATGTGTATACCATCTATAATGATCAAATTAGAGTAGTTAGCAATTGGTGAATTATATGGCATGCAAACTCAATAAAGCTGTTAAAAATTAACAGGAGCAATTTGAAGTTGGGTTGGTGAAAGCAAGACTATAGGCAGAGAGACTTGTTAGGTTTTCTAATAGTTGAATTGAGAAAACAGCAGTCTAAACTAGGGCAGGAGTCATAAGAAGTGGAAAAAAGAGAGCTGGCTATACTGTATTGTAGAGGTAGACTAAATAAGACTTGCTATTTGGTTGGATGTTGAATGAATGAAGGTTAAAGAGTCAAGGAAGACTAAAGTTTTTGTTAAGAGAGTTATAATATTTTTAAATATTGGAGGTGCAATTTGTGAAAAAAGGTGTAAGTTCATATGAGTTCATAACTTTTTTTGGTGCTGGGGATTATGCTAAGCAAATGCTTTATTACTGAGCTACACTACCAGCCCAATAAGTTCAGGTGTTTTTTTTTTTTTTTTTTTTTTGTACTAGGGATTTAAATAAGGAATTTGCTCTGTGCTACATCCTCGGTCCTTTTTATCTTTATTTTATTTTTTCAATTTTGAAACAGGGTCTCTCTTAATTGCCCAGGTTGACCTTGAACTTGTGGTTCTCCTGCCTCAGACTCCTGAATATTTGAGATTACAGGTGTGCAACACTGTGCATGATTCATGTTCAGTTTTTGACATGATATCAGTACAATCTTCAAATGATTACCAGTATCTTAAAGAAAATTTGAGGTTGGAGTTCAGTAATAAGGGAGGTCTGGCTAGTGGTAGTATTTAACTTTTATGAAGACATAGATCGTAGTTTATGCCAGGATATGTGAAAGCATCCATAGAGAGTATGGGGAAAAAAGGAGAAGAGGAATTGAGTTGGAGTTTTATGGAAAGAGTTGCATTTAGGAGGTAGCAGCAGGAAAAATAGACCAAAACAAACAAAAAAGCAAGGACACTGCGAACAGAGATAAAGTAGGGCTGTTTCACCAGAGGATTAGACTTGGGCCTTTAAGGAAGTGAAGAGTAGAAGAGAAGAATTGAGGGTTTCCCAGGAGGGAGAAAAATAAAGTCATGAAAACAAAATGGATACTGATATGGAAATGATGGAGACATATTTTAAAGGTCCTGTGACTCATCCATCACAGCCTTTCTGGGAGACCTGAAAATTGAGAGAAATTTCTGATCTAGTCCTTTATTTATCCTTCCTAGGTGAGGTGCTCACTTACCAGTGGAACATCCCAGAGAGATCTGGTCCTGGACCCAACGATTCTGCTTGTGTTTCCTGGATCTACTATTCTGCAGTAGATCCCATAAAGGTAAAGACAAGATTGGCTGCCTGGAGGTGGGTCTTAGAAATGGGGTACTGCCTTTGAAAAAGAAGTCATTGGACTGGGGATGCAGCTCAGTGGACAGCAAGACATGAATTCAACCCCCAGTTACTTCAAAAACAACAACAAAAGAAGCTATTAAATAGGTGTCATAAGAAGCCCAGCCCTAAGATTCTAGAGCCTAGGATTTGGGGGAAATTCCTCAAATGTTGGGTTTACTGTAAAAATCATGTGAAGGGAAAAGACAACTCCAGGTGTCTGTCTTGAGGAGTTGCTTCCTTGCCTCTTCTTTTGGATCCTGTAAGGCAATATGCTCTCATTCACAAAATCTGGGAATTGTCAGGAGATAAGGATTCTAATCCAAAATTTGGCTCTAACTTGCTTTGGAGTGACTTTAGAAAAGTCATTTTGTCTCTATCTTCTGGGAAATGGGTTTATCTGTCTATCCACTCACTCATAGCAAGCTATCAGCAATCATTTATTATCTACTACATGTTGGACATTTTACTTGGTGCTTTGGATGATACAAATGTAAGATATAATACCCCACCTTCAAAGAACATGGCCTAGTTGAGCAAGAGGGAAGTGAAGAAGGCATTACAATGGATGTACATGTACTCTGGGCCTTGGAAGTGTGATAAAATCATGTCATCAGATAAGGGAATATGTTGGAGGGGAGGGCATTGCAGGCAGAGGAAAACAGCATAATGACCTTGGGTTGTGAAAGTTGCGTGGTGGATTTGAAGATCAATAAATATTCTAGCCTAAAGAAAGCATAGGTTAGAAAATAACATAGGGTGCTTATGAATATAAGATGAAATTTTGAGTACAGTGGGCTCATATGTAACCCACCTCCCTGCAGAGTATGACCACACAGGAATAATCTCTTCCCTTTCCCTCTTCTTCCCTTATTAGGACATGTATAGTGGCTTGGTGGGGCCTTTGGCCATCTGCCGTAAGGGTACCCTGGAACCCCATGGAAGACGAAATGACATGGACCGTGAATTTGCCTTGTTATTTTTGATCTTTGATGAGAATCAGTCTTGGTATTTGGAGGAGAATGTGGCAACTTACGGGCCCCAAGAGCGAGGCCATATTAACCTACAGGACGAGACTTTCTTGGAGAGCAATAAAATGCATGGTTTGTAGAAAAGAACCTATTTCTTTTCCAAAGAAGTTCCCATTAGTTGCATGAGGGTATCTGATAGGCCCATCACTAACTAAGAGAGCATAATTGCAGAAGAAATGGGAAGGATGGAAGGCGGAATGGGGATGAATTAGAAGAAATATTTCCTATTATTGTACATTTATATGCACAAAGAAGATATGTGGTCCAGATTAGTTCAGGTGCCCAGAAAGCAGCAAGCAAATGCTGTGAAGTTGCCATGGTGACACAAGCAAATTTTAACATATTAAAGAAGGCAAGATGGGCATTTGTGATCCTCTGTGTACCTTGTGAACTAACTGCCTGGGGCTCTTGGTTGCAGAATCCTGAATTTAGTCTCCCGATATCATGTAATTTCCTTAACTTTGTGAATTTGGGATCTGATTTCTCAATATAGACAGATGAAGGACAGCTTGTCTTTTGGTGTGTTTATTTTTTAATTTTTAATTTTGGTATGAGGAATTAAACCCAGCAGGCCTCCACCTCTGAGTTATATCCTCACACCCTTTTATTTACTTATTTATTTAAATTTTGAGACAGGGTCTTGATAAGTTGCTGAAACTGGCCTCAGATTTGTGATCTTCCTGCCTCAGCCTCCCAAATCACTGGGATTACAGGAGTACACCACCATGCCTAGCTAGCCAGTTTTTAAAACAAAGTTTCAATTTACAGATGAAATAACTGGACTCCGGGTGTAACTCATTGCTTGCTTAGCACATGCCAGGCCCTGGGTTTGATGCCCGGCACCACAAACAAACATACAGATGGAATAATTGGAGAGAATTAATTGAGGAGAGCCTCAGGGAGTAGTGTACTGGGTTTATAATAGATATAGGAAGAACTTTTTGATTCTTGAATGGATTTTGGGGGAAAATTGTGCATCAAAGCCTTCTCTTGATGTAGAGATTGGGGTAGCTTTTCAAAAGCAAGAGAAAGTCTCAAATAAGAGGGAAAGCTTAAGTGCAGTGGAATGTATGAAGTATCTCTCAGCACTCCTTCTAGCCCAAGATTTCTTTGATCTGAGAATGAGGTGCAGCTTTGATAATGACTCTAATGGAACTCAAAAGTACTATCTCATTGTCCCACAGATTTTAGCTATTTCCCCTTGATGGAGAGATGAGTGATTCACATTAGAACAGATGATTCACAAACTTCACAAAGTGAACTTTTTAGTTTCTGTCAAATCAGAGAAATAAATGGTCCAGGGCAAAAAGTGAATCAGGGCATGGTTAGGTCCTGCTAATAGCAGGAGTTTGGCTAATGCCCACTTTCTTCTGTTTGTTTATATGTCAGTTCATCTCAACTCTTGAGATCAATCCACCTAGCAGGTATTTTTCAGCATTTTCTGAGTTCTGGCATTAGAGATATGAAGATAAATGATGTTGGAGTCTAAGGGCACAAATAAATAATATTCTTCCCTTGCCTTCTGGAGCTCTGAACTGAGAAAGAGAGATACTAAAGAGCAGATGTGAGCTTTATTACTAAGAAGGCTAATTGGAAAACTGAATTTAGTTCTACACCTAGGTGTGCTTGCTGATACTCCTCTTGCAATCTACAGATTTTCTATCTTGTCATTGACATAGATGGTCAAAAATAGCTATCCCTCTTGACAGAGGCAGAATCTTACCAACAATGAGATAGTGAATCAATTTGCACCCCTGTCTGTTATCAGATTAATCAGAGAAAGAAAAGATGTAGAAGGGGCTGACTTGAGCATGCTTAGCCCCTTCTGCCAAATTCAGTTTGGTGAGGGTATACAAAGAAACAGACTATAAATACTCCTTCCATAATTTTCCCTCTTGAGGAGTAAAATAGAAATTACCTTCCCTCTGTGAGAACACAAGAAGTGGGAGGAAATTGTTCTGGGCAAAGTCCTGCCAGTGTGAATTATATAGCAATGAGTAGTTTGGTGAGCTTGCAGCATAGGACATGCCCAGGGAAGAAAGAGATGATAAGGCCCATGTATTAATAGTATTATTAATTACATGAAAATGACAAATTAAAAAAAATTATTATAGGCTGAGGTGTCTGCTGGTTGTCCTAAAAAAAAAAATGAAAGGAAGCTATAGTACTGTAGTATATGCAATTATTTCCTGCTGACTAGTAACCTGTCTAGTTGGGGATGTAAGTGTCTATAACTTAAGTGATAGGTCAACCTATCTTTTAAGGCAGCTTTTGGTGAGTTCCAATGAGTCTAAAGATAGTAGTGGAGGGCTGGGGAGATAGCTCAGTTGGTAGAGTGCTTGCCTCTCAAGCACAAGGCCCTGAGTTCGATCCCCAGCACCGCAAAAAAAAAAAAAAAAAAAAAAAAAAGATAGTAGTGGAGGAGTCTGGAGATGGAAGGAGGTGGAAGGAATGAGGAGTATGCAAAGAAGTTAGGAGATTATGGAAGTTTTCTTGGGGGAAAACATGGAGGCAGAGCTTATGGGAGGGAAGATCAGAAATATAAAGTCACAAAGAATATACATGGACCATATGGGTGACAGAGAAGAAATGACCCTAATTGGAATAAATGCATTGGGTAGTGGTAGTAAGTCTGGCTAAGTACTTTGGAGTTGAATTTTGAAGAACCTTTTTGGTTGAACTGGGGAGCCATGGGCTTGCTGTTTTTTTTTTTTTTGGGAAAGGGTGAACTATTAAAATATTTTACACAGGAGAGTAACATGGACAAATTAATTATTTAGAGAGATCACTGTGATAACACCAATGTGAAAAATAAATTAGGGGGAGGTACATGGAATAGTGATGAGACAAGTAACATGCCTATTGTTATGATCACAGATGATAGGGACCAGACCTAGGGCAGGGGCAAAGGGGAATCAAGAAGAGAAATGTAAGAACCATTTTCTTATTTTACAGCCATCAATGGGAAACTATATGCCAACCTCAGGGGTCTTAGCATGTACCAAGGAGAACGAGTGGCTTGGTACATGCTGGCCATGGGCCAAGATATTGACTTACACACAGTCCACTTCCATGCAGAGAGCTTCCTTTATCAGGTGAGCTGGAAAGAGGCCTGAGTCTCTCAGGGGTGATTAAAGGAGTTTCTTGACAGCCAGTGAAGAAGAAGGGAATAACAAGGAATAAGGTAATAATCAGTTAAAAGATCAGAGGTCTAATATGTGGAGAATATTGAGCTAGGAATTATCATTCACCTGTAAGTCTGAGGAGCCGATACTTCCATCTAGACCTTAACTTTCCTTCTGGAATGGAAGAGAATGGCTCACTTATGGGGTAAAAAGATTGAAGGAAGCCATGTCATTGAGTGTCAGTCAAGGACTTGAGACTCAATAAGCAATGATTCTAGGAGCAAGTAATTTCAGAGTAGCATCTCAGAATCTATGAAAGTCAGTAATCCATTATAAGGAGAATTTCAATTTAGTAATTATATGGAACAATGTGTAGATTTTGAAGATTTAGCCAAGGAAGAGCAGAGAGTTTGAGGTATTGATCCAGACTTAGAAATCTAGAAGTACTGATATAGGTGATAAGGAAAAGAAATTAAATTGAATTCATTTTTTTTTTGGCAGAACTGGGGATTAAACCCAGGGCCTTGTACTTGCAAGGCAAGCACTCTACCAACTGAGCTATCTCTCCAGCCCTAGTTGAATTCATTTCTATGGAAAACATATGGCTCTTTCTAGGTGTCAAGGCTTAAGCCAAATTTTCCAGATTTCAGCCTACTAAAAAACATGAGAATGCTAGTTTTGAACCCTCTAAAGGAATATGGAATGTCTTTTACTTTGGGACACTTTAAAAAAGAGTAGGAGGGGTCCTTTTTTGATTTAGTTTGTGTGGTGGGTTCTAGGAAAAATGAATAAAGTGGACTTTTAAAGCAACTTTCTGGTCTGAGAAATTTGGTGTCCCATGTCCCTGATGTGGATACCATAGACTTTTAATTCCTATAAGCTCTGAGTTTTTTGTTTTACCCTTCATTTTCTCTCCTTCACCCCCCCATCTCTCTTGCAGAATGGACAGAGCTACAGGGCAGATGTGGTGGATCTGTTCCCAGGGACCTTTGAGGTTGTGGAGATGGTAGCCAGCAACCCTGGGACATGGCTGATGCATTGCCATGTGACTGACCATGTTCATGCTGGCATGGAGACCCTCTTTACTGTCTTATCCCCAAAAGGTAAAGCTCTTTACTGTCTTGTCCCCAAAAGATAAAGCCTAACTCCTTAAGATGGATCATCTTCTAACACTTTAGCCTTTAGGAATCAGTTCATACCCCTACAAAACTCTTGTACCTCTCCTTTTGATCCCAGAAGAACCACATCTTGACAGAACATTCTCCCCCTCTAGGCTATTCCTAAACCAATATACTCATCCTCCATTGACACTCTGAAACCTCATAATTACTTTGACACCTATCAAACTCACATGGGTGTGCCCAGCTTGACTCTTGTTGAGCTCTATGCTTAGTGCAAGTTTGCATCCTTTGAAATTAATTTGTATATAAACTTATTAATTAGGGTGCACTAGAAGCACTGACAGTTACAAGGGCTATTACTAATGGTTACTTTTTTTGCAGTGCTGGGATTGAACCCAAGGCTTTGCACATGCTAAGCATGCGCTTTACCACTGAGTCACACCCCCAGCCCTGTGAATCGGTTTTTAATGAAAAGGAAAAGAATTATAATGTCACTCTTTAATTTATTTGTTTTGTGAGGGTTGTGAAAGGCAGTTCTTTCTATCCTGTCTTTCAAAAGGTAGAAATAGATGACCTTCAATTACTGCTTATTCCAGACAGAGTTGCTACTAAGGGTGGAAAAACCTTTTTTTCCCCAGGCTGGGGGTGCAGCTTAGTGGTAGAGAACTTGTCTGGCATGTGTGCCTGGGTTTGAACCCCAGCACTGCAAAACAACAACAACAACAACAAAACCCTCCCAAAACAAAAAAATAAATGAAGCACTTTTTTCTCATTTTTTTAATATAGAGCGGGACTAGCTGGGAAATTTCTTTTCCAATCACCTTTGTTCTTCATTAAAGATGTAGAAGGAAGGGATAGGCTGTGTTGGCTTTTGTGTTGTTAGATCATTTGAACATTCAGGGTCTCACTTCTGTTTTTTTTTTTGTGGCGGGTACTGTGGGTTGAACTCTGGGTGCTTTACCACTGAGCCATATCCTACTCCTTTTTATTTTTTATTTTGAGTCAGGGTCTTGCTAAGTTGCTGAGGCTGGGATTAAATTTGTGATAATCTTGCCTCAGCCTCCAGAGTTGCTGAGCATATAGGCATGTGCCACTCTAATTGGCAGTGTCTCACTTCTTGACCATTTGACCTGAGTCCAGTCACCAGTATTATCCCCATTCCAAGAAGTCCTATAGAGCCTTCTGGGGACAAAAGAACCAAAGCTCTTTTTTTTTTCCCTCCTGTTTTTTTTTAAATGTCATACTTCCTTGAAAAATGGTAATATCAAAGTGAATATTCTAAGGTTGTCAGCCACTGACACTTTATCACAAGGAATAGAGAGTGGGAAAATGCCTTTGGCAAATCAAACAGACTTAGTGAACCAGAGTAGAGAATTTAACTCTGCTCTTTACCCCAGGGAGAGAGACAAATTATAGTACATTGGGATTTATGGAATCATTAAAATATTTTGTTTTCTGGCAACCCATAATGCTAGAATTTGGCTTCCACTAATTAACTCTAATACTATATTCTAGGACCTAACTGTTGTGTTCTTTTAGTCCATAGAACAGCAGTACAGTGGTTAGTTGATTTGTCATCAAGGTTCTATGGTTCCAGGACAGCAGGTTGTGTGTTTGTGTATATAATATATTTATTGTATATAAATATTTACATGTTATATATATATTTATATATATATATATTTATTTATTTTAATACTGGGATGGAACCCCCAGAGGTACCTTACCACTGAGCTACATCACCAGTCCTTTTTAATTTTTTCTTTGAGACAGGGTCTTGCTTAGTAGCTAAGGGCCTTTCTAAGTTGTTGAGGCTGGCCTGAAACTTGTGATCCTCCTACCTCAGCCAGCTGAGACATGGGGATTACAGAGTGGTGTCTGGAAGTCTTCATGTATAATAATGTGTCGTCCAAATATGACCCATCCAAAACGTAAGAGAACATCTCAGTATATTTTACTGGGGTACTTTTATGAAGATAGTTCATACCCCCTTGTGACAATCAGCCAGCCTATATACCTCACTATGATCTAATTAAATATTACTCTAATCCCATATGTGTTAACAGGAAAATCAGAAGGAAGAGTTGAAGATACATAGGGAGGAAAGGACTAATTGTTGAAACAAAGTTCCTGATGAGGCAGCAGGGGATAAGGGACAGAGATAAGATGAAAGATTAGTACAAGGCTGGAGGATGATCATCTTTCTATTGTAAGAAGAGAGAAGGCAGGAAAGATAATGATCAATGAATAGGTTTGGGAGAGGGTCTTTTTTATTTTTATTTTTTAGTTGTCAATGAATCTTTTATTTTCTTTCTTTATTTATATGTGGTGCTGAGGATCGAACCCCAGTGC
This sequence comes from Sciurus carolinensis, assembly GCF_902686445.1. Taxonomy (NCBI): domain Eukaryota; kingdom Metazoa; phylum Chordata; class Mammalia; order Rodentia; family Sciuridae; genus Sciurus; species Sciurus carolinensis. The sequence continues at coordinate 49,640,058 of NC_062232.1, forward strand.
CTCGCACATGCCAGGCAAGTGCTCTACCACTGAGCCACATCTCCAGCCCTGGGGGAGGGTCTTGACAGACTCATAGGGAATTTCTACTTTAGGATATCTGTTTCTGCTATAATGGAGTACATAGAATCATTTGCTGAGAGTGAAGGAAGATGATCAAGTAAAGGACTTGACGAAAGTGCACAAAGGTTTGGAATAGTCACTCTGGAGGATTGCAAATTATTGCCAGGCAGCATAGGAGGTAGCTGGACATAAATAATAATACTCTTTGTAATTGTGAAATTTTCTCTGGCAGCATTCATCATATCAGATAAAATATAGGGAAGAAATAGTTACTGTGGTTTCACTAGATTTTTATAACACTCTTGGTAAGTTAGCACTTATAATGATAGACAATGGAGTCTAACCTGGTCAGGGATGGAAGAAAAGAGAGCATGATGTTGGTAGGCTGGGAAAAAAATGGAAGGGTTCAAGAACTAGAGGTCTTAATGAGGGGAGAATAACAGGGTTTTTGAGTAAAGAGTATAGAGCACTGAAAAAATAGGGAATTATTGTTAGATTTTGCATTTCTGAGGTGGAACGATTCTGGAGAACAAGATCAAAGTGACCATGTGAGTGGTTGATGAAATTGGAGTAGATATGAAAGTCATTAGAATTACGAGGTCCAGCCAGGCATGGTGGTGCACGCCTGTAATCCCAGCTCCTCAGGAGACTGAGGCAGGAGGATAATGAGTTCAAATCCAGCCCCAGCAAAAATGAAGTACTAAGCAACTCAGTGAGATCCTGTCTCTAAATAAAATACAGGGCTGGGGAGATAGCTCAGTTGGTAGAGTGCTTGCCTCATAAGCACAAGGCCCTGGGTTCAATCCCCAGCACCGCAAAAAAAAAAAAAAAAAAAAAAAAAAATACAAAATAGAGCTGGGAATGTGGCTCAGTGGTTAAGTGCCCCTGAGTTCAATCCCTGGGTCCAAAGAAGAAAAAGGGGGTCCAGAAAATATGAGGGTTGAGTGTTGGATGGGAATTGAGAAAGACTGAGTTAGGTACCAAAGACTTCCATGAATAAAGAGATCTCTGGTAACAGTTACAAAAGTTCTTGTGTTATTTCCTAGTCAAATAATATGAGCCTCAGAAGAGATAAATTTTTTACTGAAAGGGGAGGAATAATGATTGCAAATCAGTATTGTGAGGATGTAAATGAAGTACATACCTCAGAGAAGAGCTCAGTCTCACTAGAGCAAAAAAAGAAACAAATTTTCTGAGAAAAGGTTGAAATGTGTATTGAAGTACATTTGGCAAAGAACAGGTGCTTCCTGAAGGGAGGGTGGGAAATGGTGGAAAAGAAAACAATAATGGGAACATAGGAACTGCCAAGAAATGTGAATAATGCCAGAGGAGTCATTTAGATTTTAGACTTTAGATTTTAGAGTTTAGATTTTAGACTTAGTCTCCTAAGTCTGTGTACTTGCTCATATTTTGTCACCACTCAAAATCAAATTGACTATGAAGTAGTTAATTTTGCCTTTGTTTTGCTTAAAATATACCACATAGAAATTCAGCCAACCAATGTCAAACTCCCATAGGGAAGGTGTACATTGATAGAATGAATAACAGGACTAACCTTTTGTCTTTTTCCCTCAGAACGCTTAAGTACCATCACTGCTATCACCAAAGAGATTGGAAAAGGTAGGTAGAAGGATTCATAGACTGGGTAGATACATCTGGGAAGTGGGGAGAGGGAGACAGTGTACGTGTGATGGGTACCTCTAACGATGGAACACATATGACTGAAAGTTGGGTATTGTGATACTAGTGTCATGAGATCTTTGTAAGGTTTCAGAAGCCTGGGAACTAAGGTTTGTCCTCCCTCAACATGTTGATTCTTTCTGGCTCCCATTCCCAACTTATGGAGTCAGGGTAAATAACCTCATTCCCAGTTGGAGGCTGCTGTCATAGCCTCCTACCTAATGTGTGAAGGAGAAGAAACTTCTAAGTCCTGCTGGGTTAGGCATGAAAGACTTGTAGCACAGACATGGATTCCCACAGGCACAATGCAAGACTAGAACAAACACCAGACGGTCTTCAATAGCTATTTTTATTCTTACCTCTTTACCCTTCATCTGTGAAATACCAAGCAGTTGAACTTTTGGAACCAGTCATTTCTGTTCTTTGAGAAAATAGAGATTGTTGTCTTATACAGTGTAGATCCAAATAACACTCTCATTCTCTATCCCATTTGTCCCTGAACTAGGAAATATTCAGAGAAGTTATGTGAGTTAAAAGGGACATTACAGAACATCAGTTTACTCAGGAGATTTTCAGCTTTGCTTGGAGAATTCCTAACGATCTGCCTAAATATCTCATGAACTATTAACCAAGGAACTAGGGTATGTCCTGGAGGGGTTGGAGAGAGGTAAGGTAAGGTTGAGTGGGTGGAGCTTAGACCACATCTTCAAACTGAGCAGCTCAAATATTTTATATATCTAAGTTTATATCTACATATACACATGCTTGTGTACATGCATGTTTTTATTTATTTATTTTTCCTGCGATACTCAGAATTGAAACCAGGGGCAATCTACAATTGAGCTATATCCCCAGCCCTTTTTCTTAAAATTAGATAGGATCTCACTAAGTTGCCTAGAATGGCTTTTTGCAGTACTGGGAACCCAGTGGTACTCTATCAATGGGCCACATCCCCAAGACTTTAAAAAAATTTATTTGAGATAAGATCTCTCTAAGTTCCAAGACTGACCTCTAACTTGTGATCCTCCTGCCTCAGCCTCCTGAGTCAGTGGGAGTACAGATGTGTACCATGGATAGTCTGACTTTGAGCTTGCAAATCTTCCTGCATCAGCTTCCCAAAGTCATTGGGATTACAACCCACCACACCCAACTACATACATATTTTAAGTTTATATTTGTGTATACATACATACATATTTTGTGTATATACATACATTCCTCATAAGTTCTCACTTGCTAAAATTGTTCCACAATAGGGAAAAATCCTCAAAAATGTTGATCTAATAAAACTCAATGCATGAGAAGCTGAGAAATGGAAGGTGATTTGTCCCAGGTCACAAAAGGAGTAAGTGGTAGAATATAAACTCACACAAGGATGTTCTTCAGCATCTGTTTGAATGGCTTATATTTCATCTTCTCTCAGTTCTGTTAGAACATTCATTCATCCAATTATACCTTCATCAAACTGGTGTCAAGTACTAGGAATACAAAAACAAATAACACACAGTTTTTACTTTCCAGTGTCTATTGAATGAAACACATAAACAATAATTGCAGTGCTGGATGCTAAGCACAAACAGGGCAAGTGATGATAACAGCTAACATTTATTGTATACTTGCTATCTACCAGTTGCCAAGCTAAATGTGTTTTAAGTATTAACTCACTTAAACCTGACAACAATCTCTGTTAGATGTGGTCATTATCCCATTTTATAAAAGAAGAAACAGATCCATATGGGGAGTTGGGTATTATGTTTCTTTGTCCAAGGTCACACAGTAAGTATATCATGGGAGTATAGAGTACAGGTACTGTGGGAATATAGGACAGGAAAGTGTTACTTATTTAGCTGAATTGAAAATTTGCAGAGACACTTAAGTAACATTTAAGCTGGGTCTAGAAAAATGAGGGAAGGAGGAAAGTGTGTTTAGGCAAAGGGAGTAGCATGAGCAAGAAAAGAAACCAGAAAGATCACGTGTTTTTGGGAGTGAAGATTGAGTTGCCGTGGCTAAAAGAAGCACATAAGACTAGAAAAGTAGGTGAGAGCCTGATTGTAAGGGTTAAAATGTCTGGCTTAAGATTTTGAGCTTTACTTTGTGGGTCAACTGGGGACCATCACAACTTTGTATGCTAGGAACTAATACAATCAAGTATTTTGTTGTAAAGATCTAGGTGACATTAGACTTACTACTATCCACATTGATTAAAGATTGGATAGCACAGTGGTAGGCTGTTTTCACGTTCTAATGGTCAAAATGAACATTGGTAATCGGGATTATTGAGTTAGTCTTCTTTTTGGAGTTTTCCTTGTTGCTCCTTATTTTACAATCTGGAACCATTCATATCAAGTCTAATATTTTTTTCTCTATCATAGGCTTTTAGATATTTGAGGAACCATTAATTAAGGACTTCTCAGTCTCAGTCTTAGCTCTTTCTGTGGGTGGACTGGGGTTCAGTGATTCTCAAGGACCCTTCCAGCTGTGACATCTTGTATCTGTGATTCTTTGTAACCTTGGAATATGTCTTTATCAGGTAGTACTTTGAAGGATAGGGACAGGTCTGCTGACCTATTTGAATGGACTTGTTTCTCCAGGAGATGACTGCAAAAGGTGATCCTTTGGAGTATTCCCTATCCCTGGGTACCCATTTTCTCTTCCTCCATTTCAGCAGTGATCCTAAAAGATATTGGAGAAGGCAATGTGAGGATGCTGGGCATGCAGATCCCCATAAAGGATGTCGAGATACTGGCTTCTGTTTTGATTGTCATGGGCATCATCCTCCTGCTTGTTGCTCTGGCTCTTGGTGGTGTGGTCTGGTACCAGCATCGACAAAGAAAGCTACGCCGCAACAGGAGATCCATCCTGGATGATAGCTTCAAGCTTCTGTCTCTCAAACAGTAATAATTGAAGCCTGGGGATATCCTCAGCAAGCACATCTGGTTTGTACTCCCAGACCCCCAGGAGGCCATGGACTAACAGTTAACTCTACTGTCAAATGGGCATGGGTGGTGGAGAAGCAGAGGAGGAAATCAAAATTACATGTATATTTCTTCATTTATTTATTTACATGGAAATTATATGCACTCACATTTTTTTTTAGTTTCTTTTCTATACTTTGGCACCCAGCACTAGGTAAGTCCCCTAGAATCCTACACCATGAATTTCAGCAACTATATTATATCACCCTTCAAATTTTAGGAAGCCTGGAAATTCCTAAAAAGTAATACTCTTCAAAAAGTAAATACCAAAAGAAACTCATCAATTAGGTTTCTGTTGCTTTCTGGGATGTAGGCAAGTTTACTTTTAACTGAGGTTAAGTGAGCTATGAAGAAAACCCACAATTAAACTAAAAACTAAGAAACATAGGCATGATGGGGAATTAGAGGTAGGGTGGTAGGGATTGGGGATCCAAATTGTATTTTGATTCTCCTTGGCAATGGACTATTTTGGAGAAATGAGTGGATGGTTGGTTGCTACCATGAGTACCAAGAACTGCCGGAGCCAGAAGCACTTAGAAAGCCAGTCCTTCAAGTTCCTACACAGTGGTACTGAAAGAAATGTTGAGGGGCTTCTTTGTGTTTTGGGCCAAACATTCTGTCCATTAAAATACTTGTTAGAACACTGACAGATTGAATTTGATTATTTTGATCGTCCCTGTGGCTTCTGGGAGGTGACTGGGAGGTATAGAATGGGTCTGTTCATCTTTTGTGGATCCTGTAGGTTTGTATTTTGGAGGCTGCTATAGAAGAAGTCTCAAGTCAGAGTGTTGGGCAACGTTATAGAAATGGAGAAGTCCCATAGGTGACAATATTTAAAATGCCAATTAAAAATGTTAAATGTGAGTGGTAGATACAAGGCTGAAACCAGACTCTGACTTGGACACTAGGCAAGGAGAAGTGGGCACATAACTGCAGGGCTTTTGTGGATATGGCAACATGAGAAGTCAATTTGCATCTTTGGGGGTCTCTATTTACTTGAATTTTTATTTGTTCTTTTTAGTTATACATGACAGTGGAGTCTATTTTGACACGTTATACAGACATGGAATATATCTTATTCTAATTAGGATTCCAGTGTTGTGGATGTACACCATGTTGAGATTCATGGTGGTTTATTCATATATATACACAGAAAAATTTGTCAGATTCATTCTCCTGTCATTCCAATTCTTGTCCCCTTCACTTCCCTTTATCGCCTTGGTCTAATCCACTGAACTTCTATTTTTCCCCTCCCTGCTTTGTTGTGTGTGTGGTAGCATCCACATATCAGAGAGAACATTCAACCTTTGGTTTATTAGGTTTTGGCTTATTTCACTTAGCAGGATTGTCTCTAACTCCATCTAATTACTGGCAAATGTCATAAAATCATTCTTCTTTATGGCTGTGTAATAGTCTATTGTGTATACAAACCATAGTTTCTTTATTTATCTGTTGATGGGCACGTATGTTGGCTCCATGGCTTAGGTATTGTGAATTGTGCTATACCAACATTGATTTGGCTGGGTGCCATGATGCATGCCTGTAATTCCAGCGACTTGAGAGGCTGAGGTAGGAGGATCTTGAGTTCAAAGCCAGCCTCAGCAATTTAGTGAGATCCTAAGCAACTCAGTGAGACCCTGTCTCTAAATAAAATATAGAAAAAAAGAGCCTCAGTGGTTAAGCACCTCTGGGTTCGATCCCTGGTACAAAACAAAACAAAACAAACAAAAAAAATTGATGTGGCTGTGTTGTTGTAGTATGTTGATTTTAAATCCTTTGGCTATACATGGAGAAGTGGGATAACTCAGTCTAATGGTTACAATCCTAGTTTTTTGAGGAGTCTCCATACTGCTTTTCAGAGTGTTTGCACCCATTTGCAGTCCCACCAACAATGTATAAGTATATGTACCCCTTTGCCCACATCCTTGCCAACCTTTAGTGTTACTTAAATTCTTGATAATTGCCATTCTGACTGCAGTCAGATGAAATCTCCTTGTAGATTATAATTTGCATTTCTCTAATTGTTAGAGATGTTGAACATTTTTTCATATGTTTGTTGATTATATTTCTCCTTCTGTGATGTGTCTGTTCAGTTCCATAGCCCATTTATTGATTGGGTTATTTATTTATTTATTTATTTATTTATTTATTTTGGTGGTAAGTTTTTTGAGTTCTTTGCATATCCTGGATTCAATGCCCTTTCTGAGGAGCAAGTGGTAAAGATTTTCTTCCATTATGTAGTCTCTCTTTCCACTCTTTTGATTGTTTCCTTTGCTGTGAAGTGGGGGGGTCTCTTTATAGGACCAAGTCATTTATATGGCAACATTCCCTATTTACCTGCAAGTTTTAGCATCTGTGAAACCTTGGTCAGAGAGCACGGACAAGAAATACTGGGGAAGGGGTAAGATGACCCATCCCCACTGTTGTTTCCATATCACATGGCAAATGCAGAACAGAACAGGCATCAAGGAAAGTAATGCTTCACACATTACAAAGCATTCTAATTCAGATTGAAATTGTCATACCTCAGCTCTATTTGGGTGCTTTCACATTTTATATTTGAGTAAACAAAGGCTCATGGAAATACATGGTTTTACCCAAGACCACTTAGTTAGAAGTTGAGTTAGGATTCAAGTATTCATCTATTTAAATCCAAACACCTGTTGCATCCTTCTTTCTCACAGAAACGTCACCCTTCTTACCCATATTGATTTCAACTTTCCTATCTGCCCATGGCAAATTGTGTGCCTAGTTTGCAACCCATTGCAGATAAGCTGTAGAAACCTATAGGATTGGTGTTTAGTTGCCATCTGATGTTGAAGGTTGGAGGGGGATACACAGGTCAGAACCTATCATTCATCTTATTTGACCATAGTTGATGGCTTTCTGGAGATCATTACAGGAAATCCCAGAAACATAGTTGGAGTGGAGGGAAATTTGGATTTCTAATTACTCAAATGTTAGTAGAATGTTTAAGACTTTGTAGAATCAATGTGCTTAGTAATAGCACAACCGTTCTAGCCTGTTGTTAATTGTGGGGGTTAATGAAAATCTGGTGTACTCTGAGGACTCCAGTCACGTCATGATTATCATTTACATGCAACTAGGAGATCCTTCACTTGGTTCCAGTTATGACTCTGGGAGAATGGGAGTGATAGATGGGATGGGATGCATTTTTTTTCTGAGTGTGTAATTCTGATTCTGATCAAGGTATGGAAATTCAGAACCTATGTATTTTATAAAGAGATGCATTTTGTGTGTGTGGGGCTTTGCTCCAATTGTGGATGTAAGGGAATACTTTTTACAGTTATGTGACATTTCCATTCAATTACTCAAGTTGGAAATTTCCAGGATAAACACATCAGTGAGTCTTGTTTATTTTATCCCCCAAATATCTCTAATCTATTTGTTTCCATCTCCATTGCTACAACCCCAGTTTACATTGCAACCTGGAATACTACAGTAGTCTCCTGCTTATTTTCCTCATGTTCTCTCTTGCCCCTTACATCTGTTTTTTTTTTAACATAGAAAAGTGATGTTTTGAACAATAGAGGAACATCAATTTGAATGACAGTGAGTGTTCATTTGAAACCCTTAAAAACCAGAAGGAAGTGGTATGATATAGTTCAAGTAATGAAGGCAAAGTACTAAGAATCATAAATTCTATATCCAATGAAAGTATCCACCAGGAATGAAGAGAAATAGACCTTCTTAGACTAAGAAATTCTCAGAGAATTTTGTTAGCAGACCTAACCCTAAAGAATGACTTATAAAAAGTAAGATATTCAAAAAGAAAATACAAAATAAAGGAAAGAATATTGGAATAACTGAAAGAATGAGGTAAAAGAGGAAAAGCAAAAATAAAGGGTAAATTAGGAAATTTCCATATGAAATTTCCAAACAGTACAACAGGATCAAATTGATATAAGAACACCAGATCCTATATTTTCAAACAATCATGGAGCTTTAATATAGACAATATTCTGGGTCATAAAACAAACATCAACAAATTTAAAAGGATTGAAATCTTATAGTATATGTTCTCTAGCTATCACAGTACCAAAGTAAAAATCAGTAACAAAGAAAGAAATTTAAAAACATTTTATTTTTTGAAGTCACTTTTTAATTTCATGCATTTAAAATATTTTATTAAAAAAATGGATACCAGTGATTGAAGCTAGGGAAGCTTAACTACTGAGTGACATCCCCAGCCCTTTTTTATTTTTTATTTTGAGACAGGGTCTCAGTAAGTTGTTGAGGCTGGCCTTGAACTTGGAATCTTCCTGTGTCAGCCTCTTGAGCTGCTGGTATTATAGGCCTATGTTACTGTGCATGACTTTAAAAACATTTTTAAAATAATTCCTTGTATAAAAGGAACTCTTAAAGAAAATTTAAAAAAAATACATGGAACAGATTGAAAATGAAAATATGACATACCCAAATTTGTGGGATTCAGCCATATTAGTGTTACTGAGGAAATTTCTTTTAGTTATGGATGGACACAACAGCTTTATTTTTTAATTTTTTTTATGTGGTGCTTTGCTTTACATGTGCTAGGCAAGTGCTGTACCACTGAACTGCACCCCTAACCCTAATGAGGAAATTTATAGAACAAAAAATATTTACATTTAAAAAGATCAAGCTGGGCGCAGTAGGGATACCTGTAATCCCAGTTACTTGGGAGGTGACACAGCATGATCACAAGTTCCAGGCCAGCCTGGGAAACTTAGTAAAACCCTGTTTACCTAAAAAATAAAACAAACAAAACAAAACAAAACAAAAAACTCCAAAACCCCAGAACAAAACAAACAAATAAACAAGACAAGGCTTCCCCCTCCATATCCTCCATAAAACTTTCATGACCATCCCATTCTACATTGGTAGAAACTATCCAAAAGTAGTTAGTAGTTATTTATCATTCATGACTCACTTATTGGAATTATATAAATACCAACAAATTTCATTCTTCCTGATGGGGAAACAGACTCAAAGAGATTAAAAATCTGCCTCAGGCCACAAAGCCAGGGTGGGTTTAAATTGAGGTCTTTTGGCACTGTCGAGTGCTATTTCTACTACACCACATTGCTTCTAATAAGTGCTGAATATAAATCTATTGTTTGGTGTTGTTGCAGAAAAAGCAGTGCTTATTTATAGCACTAAATGGATATATTAGAAAATAAAAAAATTAAAAATTAGTTATCAAACTTCCCAGGAAATTAGAAAAATAAAACATTAAATGAAATATCAGTGAAATTGAAAACAGGAAATCAATAGAGAAAATCAACAAATAAAAATTAAATAGCCAGGCTAAGAATAGAAAGATGATACAAAGTGCCAGTATCAGAAAGGAATGAGGATATATCACTGCAGGTCAGAATGGTAATAAATGAACATTATGAATCACTTTATGCCCATAATGATGATAACATAAATGAAATGGACCAATTCCTCCAAAGGCAAACTCTGGCAAAATTCACAAAGGATGAGATATACAAGTCAGGCATGGTGGTGCAAGCCTGCAATCCCAGGGACATGGAAGACTGAGGCTACAGGATCACAACTTCAAGGGGAGCCTCAGCAGTTTAGTGAGACCCTAAGCAATTTAGTGAGACCCCGTCTTAAAATTTTAAAAAATGGACTGGGGATGTAGCCCAGTGGTTAAGTGCCACTGGTTCAATTCCCAGTACCAAACAAACAAACAAACAAACAAACAAATACAAACTAAAGAAAAAAATAAACAATCTGAATAGTTCTATACTTATTAAAACTAAACAATAATTGGTAACGTTTAAAAATAGAAAACACTAGACCCAGATAGCTTCACTAATGAGTTCTATCAAATATTTAAGAAAGAAATTATACTTAATTTACCACATTCTCTGAGATGAGGGAATAGTTACTCATGACCAGCATTAACCTAGTACCAAAACCAAACAAAGATATTGCAAGGAAAGAAAACTGCTCACCATGGTCTCTCATGAACATAGATTTAAAATTCCTTGACAAAATATTAGCAAATCAAATCTAATAATGCATAACAAGGATACACTATGACTAAATGGGTTTTGTTCTAGATGTATAAGTCTGGTTCAAAATTTGAAGGTCCTTGTATCTATCACATCACTAGGCTAAGAAGAAAATTCATACAATTGTGTCAATAGATGAAGAAAAAGCATTTGAAAATTTCCCCTTCGTGATAAAAATTTAATCAAAGTAGGAATAGAGGGGGCATCCTTAACTTCATCAACATCTGCAAAAACCTGAAGCTAACATCACACTTGATGACAAACTAGAACTTTTCCAGTAAGATCAGAAATAAGGCAAGGATGTCTCCTCTCACAGCTCCTTTCAACATCATACTAGAAGTCCTAAGTGATGCAGTAAGACAAGAAAAATAAATTAAAAAGTGTGATACAGATTTGGAAGGAAGAAACACAACTGTCTTTCTTCACTCATGATATAATTGTCTCTAGAATTTGAAAGTACTAATCAAACAGAAAACCAAAACAATCCTAGAACTAATAAGTAATTATAAGCAAGGTTGCAGGATAGATTAATAGTCAATTATACTCCTATTACCAGAAATGAAGAAATGAAACTTGAAATTAAAAGCACGTGTCCATGTATATTAGCACACTTCCAAATGAAATACTTAGCTATAAATCCAACAAAACATGTACAAAATCTATATCATGAAAACTATAAAACTCTAATGAAAACAAAGAACTAAATAAATTGAGAGACAAATAAGAATATCAATACTGTCAATGTGCCAGTTCTTACAATTTGATATATAGAGTAAGTATGATCCCAGTCAAAAATCTCAAAAACTAGGGTCTGGTGTTATAGCTTGGTAGAGTGCTTGCCTTGTACATGTGAGGTATTAGGTTTGATCCTCAGCACCACATAAAGATAAAATAAAGGTATTGTGTACATCTACACCTAAAAAAAACTCCCAACTATTTTTTGGTATCAATAACTGATTATAAAGTTTAAATGGAACAGGAAAAGACACAATAGATAGTATAACATTGATGGAATAGAACAAAGTAGGATGATTGATAGTAACTGACTTCAAGACTTACTATAAAGTTATATTAATCAAGGCAGTGTTCTATCAGAAAGAATAGACAAATAGGTAAATGGAGCAGAATAGAAAGATCATAAATAGACTCACATGAATATAGTCAAATTATCTCTAACAAAGTAGCAAAGGCAATACATAAATGGTGCTGGAATAAATAATGGAAAGACGATGAAGAGCATTTCCTATCAAAGAATGAGGAAGATGAATCCTTACTGCAATGCAGGTCTCTTCTGCATGACTGTTGCTGGTCTTAGCCCGTGGAAGCACAATAGCATCTCCCTTTCTCTGCCTCATCAGTATACACAAGAGTAAATTAAGTCTTTCCTCCTACTGCATCTACTCTTGGGAGCATCTTGGTCCTATATTAGAAACCCCTTATACCTCAGTGTCTTCTTCTTGGACCTGGACCAGCCCTCAGAACAGACATGTCTCTTTCTTACTAGGGGGAAATCTAGACATGCTTGACTGACATTGAGAAAATCCTGTCCAAGAATAGGTGTGACACATTAGTAAAGGAGAGTGTTTTCAGGATCCAGATGTGTACTCAGATAAACTGCAGTTGAAAGGTCTCTTTGGCAGAAGAGAGCCCTACTTTTTGTCTGGGTGACACCTGCAACCTTTGAAAAGGAAAAGGATTACTCAGGAGTCACCAAGCAAATTATCTGGCCTTTATGAGATGTATGTAAGGGATGTTATTGAAAATAATTAGCAGGATATAAAATCAACACCCATAAACCAATTGTGTTCTGATATTCCAATGATGAATCTGCTGAAAGAAAAATTAGGAAAATTATCCCATTCACAGTAATCTTAAAAAAAAAACCAAAAAACTTCAGAATCAATCTAACAAAAGAGGTAAAGGACCTCTATGATGAAAACTATAGAACACTAAATAAAGAAAATGAAGAGACCTTAGAAGATGGAAAGGTCTCCCATTTTCTTGGATAGGCAGAATTAATATTTTCAAAATGACCATACTACCATAATACCAAAAGTACTTTGCAGATTCAATGAAATTCCCATCAACATTTCAATGACAGTCTTCACAGAAATACAAAAAGCATTGTGAAATTCATTTGGAAAAATGAGAGAACCAGAATAGCCAAAGCAATCCTTAGCAAGATAAGTGAAGCAGGATCATCACAATACCAGACCTCAAATTATACCACAGAGCTATAGAAACAAAAGCAGCATGGTATTAGCACCAAAACAGACACAAGGACCAATGGAATAGAATATAAGATAGAGAAACCCACATGAACACAGTTATCTCGTACTAGAAAGAGGTGCCAAAAACATACAATGGAGACAAGATTGCTTTTTTTTTTTTAACAACTTGTGCTGGGAAAACTGGAAATCCATATATAGCAGAATCAATTTAACCCCTATCTCTCACCCTGCAAAGAAAATCAACTCTAAGTGTATCAAAGAACTATAAATTCGAACAGAATTCCTGCACTGGCTAGAAGAAAATGTAGACCCAACACTCCAACATGTTGACTCAGGAACTGACTTCCTTAACAAGACTACTAAAGCACAAAAAATAAAATTTAAACATCAATAAATAGAATGGCATCAAATTAGAAAAAAGAACTTCCCAGCAAAGGAGACTATCAAGAGCATGAAGAAAGAGCCTACAGAATGTGAGAAAATCTTTGCCACTTGCTCTCCGATAAGGCATTGATTGATATGCAGGATATACAAAAACTCAAAAAATTTGACATTAAAAATAACCCTCCAAAGAAACCAATCAATAAATGGGCAAAGGAACTAAACAGATACTTCACAGAAGAAGAAATACAATTGATTAACAAACGTATGAAAAAAATGTTCAACATCTCTAGCAATTAGAGAAATGCAAATTAAAACTATGAGATTTCATCTGACTCCAGTCAGAATGGCAGTTATCAAGAATACAGTTAACACTAAAGGTTGGCAAGGATGTGGGGAAAAGGGTACACATACATTGTTGGTGGGACTGCAATTTGGTACAATCACTCTAGAAAACATTCTGGAAATTCCTCAAAACACACCTAGCAATGTAGCCGCCATTTGACCGAGTTATTCCACTTCTCCATATATATCCAAAAGATTTCAAATCAGCATACTATAGTCACACAACTACATCAATATTTATAGCAGTTCTGTTCACAATATCAAGGCTATGAAGCCAATCTAGGTGCCCTTCAACAGATGAATGGATAAAAAAATTGGTATACATACACAATGGAGTATTACTCAACCATCAAGAGGAATGACTATGACCTTTGCCAGTAAATGGATGGAACTGGAGACTATCATGCTAAGTGAAATAAGCCAGTCACCAAAAGTCAAAGTTTGAATATTTTCTGCAATGTATACAAGCTAATCCAAAATGGGCAGGATTGGTAAAAAAGAATAGAAGAAAGACAGTGGAATGGACAAAGTGGAATGAAGGGAAGAGGGGAGGAATGGGATGGGAAAAGGCAGTGAAATGAATTGACTGTGTACATATATGAATATACCACAGTGAATCTCACCATCATGTCCATCCACAAAGACACTAAGTAAAGAAAAACTATAAATACATTGCAGAAAGAGTAGTAGATTAGTGGGAAGGGAAGAATCAGAAAGAACAAAGGAGGGGACTGAAATAGAAAAAATTATGTTTCATGTCTTTATAATTATGTCACAATGGACTCATGATGTAAAACTAAAAAGAACCAATAAAAAAGAAAAGCAAAAATAAATCTAACAAAAATACTCAACTAGATACAGGTTAGATGCTGTTCACATTGCTGGAGAACACCAGCCGGGCTAGGTATTAAGTTGTTAGCTGCCAATCATGTGTGAACCTAGGGAGGCAATGATTGTTTACCACCAAGATTAATGTATTTCAGTGTTTAATTGATAAGGTTGTGTTTATGCCCATATATTGACAGTCTTGGCAGCATCCCACTGCAACTCCCATGTCACATCTTTCAACACTCCCCAGAGGAAATGTTCAAACCACTCTAAGTCATAACCAAACACAAACCTGGACAAAGATGATAGCCACTTGTGGTCTGGGAGATGCATCCTCTAACACCTCAGGGCCAAGTTACTCTTTAGGACAAGTCAGTACCAACCCAATATTGTCTACAAGCTGATGATTCCCAGAGACTTTGGACTTTATAATGACCCTGAACTTCACCTTGACAAGCAAGGGAGATTATTAGGGGCCCGGTGCTGACAAGTAATAGTACCTTTATCCTGACAAACTAAAGCTCACCCAGGATTCATTAGACTTCAGCCAGAAAGGAGTTGTCATGATGTGCATGAAAGAAGCTGGGGACATTCTAGGCCATTTCTAGGTTAAATCATTTGTGCAAGGATGCTGGAAATCCTAGTTCAAAGGTAGCAGGAAAGCAAAAGGAATGAGGCCCAATTGTAGCCTTAAATGTTGCAGGATAATCTCTTCCCTTGGACACAAAACAGGCAGCGAAAGAAATGGTGAGATCAAGAACAAAGTTTTCAGGAGGATTCAAATCTGAGGTAAAGGGTTAATCACAGGTCCCTTAAGAGAGATATTGGCGGAAGTAAAGTTTTGCCTCACCTTAATTCATTGGTAAATAATCTTCCTTTGATCTTTCCTTTCCACATTGTTGTGTTTGATGTTTGAAGTTTTCCCTGATTAGATGCTGATGGAATTCCATAGATTGACTTTGAAATATACAGGTTTCTAATTGGTGGTTAAGAGAAACTTCAGCAAAGTAAGTAGAAACAGTTTCTCTTCCTCTAAAATTGTAAAAAAGCATCCATTGAATCGGACAGAAAATGGTCCTTGAAAATGTTATATTTAAAGACATTCAAACTTCAGTGGTGGTTGTTACACTCTGTGAAAATACTGCAAAACTCAATCCCTTAAGTCCCAAGTTTTCAATTCTGTGAATGTTTCAATGAAATTGACACAGTGCATTAAAATTGAAGGGAAATCATGATCTAGAGCTTCTATATCCTTTATATATATTTTATATATATGAAATATATATAAATATATGTTATGTATACATAATGCTCTAATCATTAACTTATTACTTTTCCCAAGAGAATAGAACTCTGAAAATAATAATTATTTCCAAGTTACCAAAAGTTCCTTAGTTTAAGTTTTTAAAATGTTTTTGTTAGTGTTTTATAACAATAATATTATATTATAATATTGGGACTCATCAATTTAAGTTTTTATTAGGTGTTCCACAACTGGGACAATG
Source organism: Sciurus carolinensis (assembly GCF_902686445.1). Lineage (NCBI taxonomy): Eukaryota > Metazoa > Chordata > Mammalia > Rodentia > Sciuridae > Sciurus > Sciurus carolinensis. The sequence continues at coordinate 49,656,089 of NC_062232.1, forward strand.
GGAAAAAAAGAGATAATTCTTGGAATTATGAGTTTCAGCAACTTGCCCAGGTTAATGATACTGAAACATTCTTATGAAATAATTTAATGGACTTCTTAGATTTTTATATGACTGTAGAATGAGGGAGTCTGTATTTCATTTAAATTAACATAAAAAAGAACAAATATGCAATCCCTAGGCTATAGAGAAACAGGACTTTAGTATAATTTTCAAGTGTAGCATTTCTATTTAAACCAGTAAATATTGCCCCTCTTCAAATGGGTAGCAAACAAGATACTATCAAGAAATGAGAAGTCAACTGCAGACATGGAGAAATTATGCAAATTATGCAAAGAACTCTTAAAATGCAATAAAAGAAATTGAAAAATGAGCACAAGAATCGAAGAGACACCTTATCAAAGAAGATATGCAGATTGCAAATAAGCAAAAGAAAACATTCAACTTCACATGTCATTAGGGAATTGAAAATTCAAATTCAAATAAGAATGAGATACCACTACATACTTTGTGAGTGGCCAAAATCCAAAACAGCAATACCACCAAGTGCTGGTGAGGATGGGCAGCAACTAGAACTTGCTGGTGGAAAAGAAAAATGGCATCATCACTTGGGAAGACAGTTTGACAGTTTCTTATAAAATGACACATAGTCTGACCATATGATCCAGTGATAATGCTCCTTGGTATTTACCAAAATGAGTTGGTAATTTATGTCCACACAAAAGTCTGCACATGGATGTTTATACCAACTTTATACATAATTGCCCAAGTTTGGAAGCAACTAAAATGTTCTTCAGTAGATTAATGTGTAAATAACCTGTGGTAAATTCAGAAAATGAGATTATTCAGCACTAAAAAGAAATAGCCATTTTGACAATATTAATTCTTCCTATCCAAGAACATGGGAGATCTTTCCATCTTCTAAGGTTTTCTTTAATTTCTTTCTTTAGTGTTCTGTAGTTCTCATTGTAGAGGTCTTTCACCTCTTTTGTGAGATTGATTCCCAAGTATTTTATTTTTTTCGAAGCTATTGTGAATGGGGTAGTTTTCCTGATTTCTCTTTCTGAAGATTCATCACTTATGTATAAAAATGCCTTAGATTTATGTGCATTGATCTTATATCCCGCTACTTTACTGAATTCACTTATGAGATCTAAAAGTTTTCTGGTGGAATTTCCTGGTTCCTCTAAGTATACAATCATATCATCAGCAAATAGGGATAGTTTGAGTTCTTCTTTTCCTATTCGAATCCCTTTAATTTCTTTGGTCTGTTTAATTGCTCTGGCTAGAGTTTCAAGGACGATATTGAATAGAAGTGGTGAAAGAGGGCATCCCCGCCTTGTTCCAGTTTTTAGAGAGAATGCTTTCAGTTTTTCACCATTTAGAATGATATTAGCCATGGGCTTAGCGTATATGGCCTTTACAATGTTAAGGAATGTTCCCACTATCCCTATTTTTTCTAGTGTTTTGAGCATGAAGGGGTGCTGTATTTTATCAAATACTTTTTCTGCATCTATCGAAATAATCATGTGATTCTTGACTTTAAGTCTATTGATATGGTGAATGACATTTATTGATTTCCTGCTGTTGAACCAACCTTGCATCCCTGGGAAGAATTAATATTGTCAAAATGGCCATACTACCAAAAGTGCTATACAGATTCAATGCAATTCCAATTAAAATCCCAATGATGTACCTTACAGAAATAGAGCAAGCAATTATGAAATTCATCTGGAAGAATAAAAAACCCAGAATAGCTAAAGCAATCCTTGGCAGAAAGAGTGAAGCAGGGGGTATCGCAATACCAGATCTTCAACTCTACTACAAAGCAATAGTAACAAAAACGGCATGGTATTGGTACCAAAATAGAAAGGTGGATCAATGGTACAGAATAGAGGACACGGACACAAACCCAAATAAATACAATTTTCTCATACTAGACAAAGGTTCCAACAATATGCAATGGAGAAAAGATAGCCTCTTCAACAAATGGTGCTGGGAGAATTGGAAATCCGTATGCAACAGAATGAAACTAAACCCATATCTCTCACCATGCACAAAACTAAACTCAAAATGGATTAAGGATCTCGGAATCAGACCAGAGACCTTGCATCTTATAGAAGAAAAAGTAGGTCCAGAGCTTCAACATGTCGGCTTAGGACCAGACTTCCTCAACAGGACTCCCATAGCACAAGAAATAAAAGCAAGAATCAATAACTGGGATAGATTCAAACTAAAAAGCTTTCTCTCAGCAAAGGAAACTATCAGCAATGCGAAGAAAGAGCCTACAGAGTGGGAGAAAATCTTTGCCAATCATACTTCAGATAGAGCGCTAATCTCCAGAATCTATAAAGAAATCAAAAAACTCTACACCAAGAATGCAAATAATCCAATTGACAAATGGGCTAAGGAAATGAATAGACACTTCACAGAAGAAGATATACAAGCAATCAACAAACATATGGAAAAATGTTCAACATCTCTAGTAATAAGAGAAATGCAAATCAAAACCACCCTAAGATTCCATCTCACCCCAATTAGAATGGCGATTATCAAGAATACAAGCAACAACAGGTGTTGGCGAGGATGTGGGGGGAAAGGTACACTCATACATTGCTGGTGGGCTGCAAATTAGTGCAGCCACTCTGGAAAGCAGTGTGGAGACTCCTTAGAAAACTTGGAATGGAACTACCATTTGACCCAGCTATCCCACTCCTTGACCTATACCCAAAGGACTTAAAATCAGCATATTACAGAGATACAGCCACATCAATGTTCATAGCTGCTCAGTTCACAATAGCCAGATTGTGGAACCAACCTAGATGTCCTTCAATTGATGAATGGGTAAAGAAAATGTGGTATATATATACAATGGAATATTACTCAGCCATAAAGAATGATAAAATTATGGCATTTGCAGGCAAATGGATGAAACTGGAGAATATCATGCTAAGTGAGATAAGCCAATCTCAAAGAACCAAAGGATGAATGATATCGCTAATAAGTGGATGATGACACATAATGGGGGGTGGGAGGGGTTAGTGTTAGGGTTAGAGTTAGGGTTAGGGAGGGGGGCAAGAATGGAGGAAGAAAGGACTGTATAGAGGGAAAAGAGGGGTGGGAGGGGTTGGGGGGAAGGGGAAAAAATAACAGAATGAATCAAACAACATTACCCTATGTAAATTTATGATTACACAAATGGTATGCCTTTATGCCATGTACAAACAGAAACAACATGTATCCCATTTGTTTACAATAATAAAAAAAAAAAAGAAAGCTAAATCACAGATGAGGGCTAGTAGTATGCTTCAGAATAGCCATGTACCTGTCATAAATGATGATGAATACAGGTCAAGCATCCCTAATCTGAAAATTCAAAATCTGAAATGCTTCAAAGTCTAAACTTTTTTGAACATCATCCAGATGCCAGTTGGTAAAATTCCACCCTGTGAAACTTTGTTTCTTGCACACAATTACTTAAATATTCTATAAAATTATCTTCATGCTACATGTAAAAGGTATATATGAAATATTAATGAATTTTGCTTTTAGAATTGGGTCTGATACCCAAAATATGTCTCCTTATATTTAAGAAAATATTTCCAAATCTGAAAAAAAAATTCTGAAATCTTAAACAGTTCTTGTCCCAAAGCATTATGGATATGGAATTCTAAACCTATGCTGTGTTTGGAATAAAATTCTTTGTTTCTGTATTTAAAAAAAAAAAGAAATAGCTATCAAATCATAAAAAAGACATGGAGGAAACAAAAGTTCATATTACTAAGTGAATGTAACCAATGTGAAAATGCTATGTACTCTATGATTTCAGATGTTCTGAAAAAGGCAAAACTATGGAGTCAGTGAAGAGATCAGTGGTTGTCAAGAGTTAGTGGGGAAGAACAGAAAAATAGGGAGAGCACAGAGGATTTCATTTTTTAAAATTTATTGATTCATTATAATTTTACATATTAGTGAAATTCATTATACCATACTTGTGCATGTACATAACATAATTTGATCAATCTCATTCCCCAGTAGCTTCCCTTTTCCGCCCCTTCTCATTACCCATGATCTACTTGCACTACTTTGCTGATTTCCCTTATATTAATTTTTATTACCATAATTAGTGTAATATATTTGTATATATCTATACACACATGTATATATATTTGTACAAAAACATGGCATAATTTTGTAGATTTCATTCCCCAGTATGCTCTCCCCTCTTCCCTCCCTCTCAATCTCCTTCCTTTACTCTTTTGGTCCCCCTTGTATTTTCATGAGTTTTTTTTTTTTCTTTTTTCATACTGGGGATTGAACCCAGGGTTGCTTAACCACTGAGTCACATCCCCAGACCATTTTTATATTTTAATTGGAGACAGGATCTCACCGAGTTTCTTAGGGCCTTGCTAAATGACTGAGGCTGACTTTGAACTCATGATCTCCCTACCTCAGTCTCCTGAGCCACCGCACCCAGCCATGAGATTCTTTCAAAAAAATTCTTTTTTTTCCTCTTTTCAGCTTCCCCATATGAGAGAAAACATTCAACCCTTGACTTTTTGAAACTGGCTTATTTCACTTAGCATGATGTTCTCCAGTTCCATCCATTTACCAGCATATAACATAATTTAATTCTTCTTTATACTTCTTTATTTGACTGGTTCCTTCGTTGGTTCCATTACTTGGATATTGTGAATTATGCCACTGTAAACATTGGTATGCATGTATCCCTCTAGTATATTCATTTAGTTCTTTTAGATAAATACCAAGGAGTGGGATAGCTGGGTCAAATGGTGATTCCATTCCTTTTCTTTTGAGGAATTGTCATACTGTTTTCCAAAGTGGTTGCAATAATTTGCAGTCCCACCAATAATGTAAGTGTACCCTTTTCCACCACATCCTTGCCAGGAATTATTATTTGTATTCTTGATGATTGCCATTCTAACTGGAGTGATATGGAATCTCAGTGTAATTTTGATTTGCATTTTCCTGATTGCTGAAGATGTTGAACACTTGTTTACACATTTGATGGCCATTTGTGTTTCTTCTTTTGAGAAACATCTGTTTCATTCATTTACCCATTTATTGATTGAACTCTTTTATGGTATTTTTTTTAGTCCTTTATATATTCTGGATATTAATTGCCTGTTGGAAGAGTATCTGGGAAATATTTTTTCCCATTCTGTAGGATCTTTCTTCATGCTCTTCTTTCCTTTGTTGTGCAGAAGTCTTTTAATTTGATGCCATCCCACTTATTGATTCTTGGTTTTATTTTTTGAACTTTAGAGGTCTTATTAAGGAAGTTGGTGCCAGTGCCAATATGTTGGAATGTTTACCCTATGTTCTTCCAGAAGTTGCAGTGTTTCTGGTCTAATTCCTAGGTCTTTGATCTCCTTTGAATAGATTTTTAGAGCACAGAGAATTTTTAATTCATTACATTATTCTGTGAGATACTGTAACTGTGGATGTATGCATTATACATTTGTCAAAACCCACATACTGTAAAACATCAAGAATGAACCCTAGTGAAAAATATGGAGTTTGGGTGATAACGATGAATCAGTGTAAGCTCATTAACTCTGAAAAATGTACCATGTCAGTGTGGGATATTGATAGGGTAAGAGGCTGTGCATGTGTGAAGATGGGAGGTATATGAGAATTCTCTGAACTTTGTTCTAATTTTGCTCTGAACCTTTAAACTGCTTTAAAAAAATATGCTGAGGGCCTGGGGATATAGCTCAGTTGGTAGAGTGCTTGCCTCACATGCACAAGGTCCTGGGTTTGATCCCCAGCACCACAAAAAACAAACAAATTACACTGAAAAAGAGATTTTAGAGAAAGATGTTCACTCTTGATTAGAAGAGAAGTGAGCGAGGATACATCCCCATTCTAACCTTCTTCCTCTTTGCTTTGGATATTGTTCCAAGGAAATTGTTGCTTGGAGCTGCTACTGCTATCTTATGTCCTAAGAGGAAGACTAATTTTAAAGATGCTGACTCAGAGGCCTGACATTGCTAAGCCCCTGAACCAAACCCTACAACCACTTACTCATGGGGCTTTTGCTATGAAATAAAAAATAAATTGCAACAGTTTAAGTTGAATTTCAATTGTATATTCTGAACTGTGTAACTGAAAGTTTCCCAAGTCCTGTGCAGTGTACTTTCTTTTCCTGTACAGTTCTAGAACTTATCACAAATCTACTGTCATACTGAGAATATTTTCTGGATTCTGAAAAAGTCTGGATTGCTTCTCATTCATTAACCAAGTTTCCCTACCATGTGCCTGTTCCATCCAAGTGGGATAATCTGTTTCCTGTTTTAGCATTAATCCTCTTCTGCCCAATAATGTTGCAAAACACATTATTCATCAGTTTTTATATCCTTTGTTTGATCAGTGTTCTTAGTTGCAAATAATGGAAACTTTGTCTATTTAAATTGATAAGAAAGATAATTTGTTCACAAGATATTGGATGGTTCAAAAGATTGATGCAAAGGGTCACCATAGGATATGCCAAATAACTGAATGTTATTTTTGCCATCACTGGTTGGATGAATTCTAAATTGTTCCCTGTGTCTTCTATCATTCAATTTTTAACATTCTGGATAAGATCATCTAAATTAGCCAAGACTTTCTACCTTTTGCGACTCACACAATAAAGAATTCTCTAAACATAGGAAGGAGATTCCAAGGCTGAGCATCCCCTCTACAAAGGTAAAATAAAGACAAATACCCATTACACACTTCCTGATGCTTTCTCTACTCTCTCTTAAGATTCTAATGCTTCTTTTATAATGGTGCCCCTAGATGGTGCTCACCTAGAGTGATGACCCATGTTTCAAAAGAATCCTTCCCTCTCCCCATCAGAATTCGTATTCAAAGAGGGCACCGATCTCTGCTTTCCAATTACTAATTCACAGTTTAGAATTAATGACTGTTAGCAGCTGAAGGCATGATCTGACTCAGAAATATTTTCCATTTTGAAAAATAAAGCTTGTTGTGATCATGCTATAACCAAAGGGAATGGAACCCTAAAAATGAAAGACAAGTGGCATAAAAATTTGATTATTTCCTATTGTCTCACTTCCCTCTGATTCTCTCTCCTGCCAAGACCTGGAATAGGATCCAAATATCTGGAGTATGGGTCTAAGAGCTGAAATTGAGCCAGAGTAGAATTAAATTTTGAGAATGATTGTGTGGAGCTGAGCCTGAGAATCATAAGGAACTAATGCCAAGTCCAGTGATTTAGTTGAGGTTCATAGAAGGGACTTTGAAGAATTCCGGTCCCGGAATTACTCTGAAGAGTTTTAGAGAGAATCTGCAGCAGCAATCAACATAGTTCCAAGAATGCTTTTGGGGACTGCCTATGTGCAATATTTTGTCGTTCACTACCAGAAGATTCTCAATAGATGCCACATCTCCAGAGCCCTCTACCACAGGGAACATACCAGGTCTATTACTTATGTACCATGAGTGTTGCTCAGACTGTTGTTGATTGTGCAGTATACGTCAGCTGCCTGATTTCATGCAGTCAAGGGACAATGACATCTTTGGAATGTAAGTGGGACCTAGAAAGGAAACTTGACCTGAGGATAGGAATCATACATTGCTGAAGAAGAGTAATGGTCATTTTTTTCTGCACCTTCTTCCATGTGGAATGTCCTCTTTTCATCCTTCTGTCAATCCAGCACAACCCCATCCTTGGAAGCAGCCCTTCCTGATTACACCAGCCTTCAATGTTTTTTTTTTTTTCCTATAATCTGAGCTTCCCACACTTACGAACCTCAAAAAGCTGTACCACATCACTTATCACTTAGTCTTCAGTATTGTATGCTGCTTATGAATTTTGTCCAGTGCAACAGATGGTTTAGGATACTGTAGAGATGAAAGCTGTATTCAGGCAGACCTGTAATTAATTCCAAACCAACATTAGTAGTTTCAATTAGGGTTGCATTTGATTGTAAGTAAAATAAACTCAACTATAGTAGCTTAAACAAATATTTTTTCATATATCAAGAAATATGAAGTGGTTACTAGTAATTCAGTAACTCAATGATTTCAGGATTGAAATCACTGGCATTTTCCTCATAAACACAAAGTGATTACTACTGCTATAGCCATTATAACTATATTTAAAGTACAAAGAAGGAGCAATAGGTAGTGTTCACTCATCTGTCTGTTCTTAATAAGCAAATATATTAGATTTCCCAGACTTCCCAGCACCCTTTCCCTTAGGTCTCATTGCCAAGAACTATAACAAATAGTAGCTTTAGCTGTAGGAATTGTAGAAAGCAAATACTCAACTTTCTAGTCACTGTGGAAGGAGAGTTGTGGAGAATGTGTGTGTATTCTTTATGTTCCCTTGTTGACTTTTTGCAACCCAACTCTGCCTGTGTTTCTCATACCAAGCTATGAACTGACATTATCTTTCATAAACAGAAACTGACCCCATTATTCATCTTTCAGTTTTATCCTGATAACTGAGCTAAAGAACCGCTTATTTATTATAACATTTAATAAACTGGAGTTCCCAAAGTACACTCAGTTTTTACTCTCTGCCCCCTCCAACGAATGTCAGGACAAAGGCTTTTCTGTTGCTAAGTGCTTTAGGTCTGCAGTTGTTCTAAACACCTTAAGGAACTTATTTTATTACTAGCAAGTGAGGCAGCCACCCTCTTTTCCATTTCGGTCATCCCTTACCAATTTTTTCCAGGAAGGCTGTTGCCTTTTGGTTTCAGTCTTGAGACTGATATCAATATTTAACTCTGAGAACAACTGATGACTAGACAGTAGGTTTTTATTTTTGCTTTCCTGTGGAGAAACTATAGGAGGTATGAGATATACAGTGAGTAGCAGGAAAGAGACTATATAGAGAAAAGTGAATCTTACTGAATTCCAAGATTTGCATATGCAACTGTCTACTTATTACTTCTATTTAAATATCTGTGAGACATATCAAACTCAATAAGACTTGCGTTTTACCCATATCTGTGAAATCTCCATCAAGCACTTGGTTTCTTAGGCCAGAAACCTAGAAGCCATCTGGGCATTTAATCCACTGACTTTAATTAGCCATTTCTAAACCAAATCTATATTTAGTCACTTCTTTTAATTTCCACCACTGCTGCAATTATTTATCACTTGAATTACTGCAACAATCTCCTACCTTGTCATTTATTTCTGCTTTTTCACCATTATTTCACAGCAGCAAAAGTCATCCTCTTAAATTTTAGATCAGATCATATTAAGTTCTTGCTTAAAATACATCAATGATTTTCTGTTATATTTATTTTCATGGCTTAAAGACCCTGCATGATCTGATCTATGCCAGTCTCTCCAACTTGATCTTCTACCTCTCTTCCTCTCATTCACTCTTTAGTCTTACTGGCCTTTTTGTCCTCTAGCATCCCAAGATAATTATTGCATTCTGGCTGTACATTATCTGTTTCCTCTGCCTGGGCTGCTCTGTATCCCAATATCCATATGGCTATTCCTCTGTAACCTTAAGGTCTCAGGTCAAATATCACCTGCACAAGCCTTCTTTGTCTATCTTGATAGTCTGTTTGATTTTCAATAAAAGTATGCCACAAATTGGGTGACTTAAACAACAGAAGTCTATTTCTTATAGTCCTGGAGGTTGTGAAGTCAAAGATCAAGGTGTCTGCATGGTAGGATTCTGGTGAAGGCTCTCTTCCTGACTTGTAGATGGCCACCTTCTTGCTGTGCTCTCACGTGACTTTTCCTCTGTGCATGAGCAGAGAGAGCAAGAGCAAGCTCTTTGATGTCTCTTCTTATGACACCAATTTCATTGGACCAGGGTCTTTGCCTTTGACTTCATCTTACCTGAGTAACTTCTCCCAAAACTCATTTCCAAATACCATCACATTGGGCTTTAGGGATTCAACATATGAATTTTGGAGGGAATACAAACACTCCATTCATAACACTATCTGAAGTAGTTCCTGGAACGCCAATCAGCCCATTCTTTCTTACATTACCAAATTTCATGTTGTTTTTATTTTGTATCACTTCTGATATGATTTTGCTCCTATATCTGTTTATTTATTTATTTATTGTCTGTTTCCCTCTACTAGAATGTAAGTTCTCTTAAGGTAGGGACCAAGTCTCTTTTCCTTGATCCATGGCAATATCCTCAGTGCTTAGAATGCCGCTTGACAAATTGGTAAGGGCTAAATTAATAAATCAATTATTTCTTAGCCTAAGCTCCACTTGTTACATGACTTTCACTTATGATCATCTTGACTCCAGTAAAGGGAAGCTAGTACTGTTAAAGTTGACACTTTGTTTTGTTTGGAACAACTGACATAACAGTTTCCTCAGAAGCTCCAGGGAGCTTTTATATGGTTATTTGGAATTAACTTTATTCTGCTTCCTCCATGCCAAGGTTAGTCAGAGGCTGGCCCTACTTCTCTTACTCATCTCAAATAATAACCTATAATTCCTACCAACAAATGGTTTCATCTTTTTTTTTTCATGGGAACACAGTATGTCTGCAAATCCAAGGTGCTAATAATGCCACTGGAAAAAGAATCAAGTGCTTAATGTAGACAATAAGACTGGAGGTGTTTAGAGGTGGGAGCAATCATGGGGTAGATAGAAAAAGCTTCCTGGATTGAGGGAGATTTCATTTCAACCTTAAAAGATGATGAAAATTTAGGTAGGCTAGGAGGAGTACGAAGAAACTTTTATTGCTGGAGATGCAATAAAAAGGCCTGGAGGTTTGCAATACATTTACATTTGCTGGGGCATTTTAGCAACTAGCCCTGTTTAGCAAACTTGTGGTTCAAAGTTCAGTTGGCATCTGCAACCACAGATCTGCAACCACAGAGCTGGCTCATGGATAGTCTACTGAGTGTCTTCTTCCCGTGGGGAGTTAATCACTGATGGGGGAAAAGGAATTTTTTTTCATGTTGACGTATGGTGTCACTATTTTCCCCTCATCTTTAGGACAAAATTTGTGACTGTGAGGCTTCACATATGAACGAATATTTCTGAATATATGGTTATCTCAGCTCTGCATCTCAGTTTAAGATTAGTAGGTGGCAGGAGCACAATGACTCACAAATGTCATCTTCAGTTACTCCCACCTTCTGAGGCCCCCCCCAGTTTGTACCAAATCTACCTACCTCTTCTTCCTTTCTCCATCAATCTTTTTACTTTCTCATTTTTATAGCCTGGGAGTTCCTCAGGGTGTTTCCTTTGCAAACACCCAACCTCTGTCTACCACCATCCAGAGGGAAAAAGAAGGGAGGCATCTTTTTCCCTGATGGTCCTATTTGCCTTCCCTGAGGCCTTAGGCCCTGAGGATTGTACTACTTTTCAAGGCTACCTTAAGATTATTTGTGTGACATACTGTCAAACACTCATTTATTGAATGGAACATTAAGCTAATTATTTTTGTCAAAAACTCCCCAGTGTTTAGGTGTTAAATTCAATGTGTGTGTGTGTGAACATTCTTGCATACATGTGTTTATACTAGTGTGTGTACACATACTTGCATTCTCATTAATTTTCATGTTGCATAATAATTAGTGTTCTGTCAAATGCCTAAACCAATGCCCATGATTAAATGGCATCCTGCTACAAGAACAGTCTTTGCATTTCTTTCAGTCTGGTAAGTCAGCCACTACAAAACTTGCTTTTTTATTTTTATTTTTATTTTATTTTATTTTTTTGTGGAGGAGATGCCAAGATCATCAGCTTTCAATGCCTCTGGACCTGAGGAATCCAAGCCTATTCAGTCATAATTTTCATTGCATCTATTATAAGCAAATGCAGCTTCAGTAGGTTCGAGTGATGGAAGGAGGGCAAGAATGGGATGAAGATTGAGATGTTCAAGAATGCCATTCTTTGAGGAGAGCCAGAAAATGCTTGAGAGTTCCATAAAGATAGGGAAAGACAATAACCACATGGGAATTAAGACAAATTTCAGGAAGGAGGTGGCATTCCAGATAGGCATTGAATTTCATTAATATTTTTAGTCAGTTTTCAATTACAGGTAAAATAATTACATGGTTCAGAATTCCAAAACTACAATAGGGTAAGTAATGAAAATTCTCCATTTTACCTCTATTCCCCAACCATGTAGTTCCCTTACATGGTGGCAGTCAATGTGTCTAATTTTCTAAGTATATTTCTAAATATATGAATATGCAAGTAAACATGCATACATATTTATATATCTATGTTAACTTCCTTTTTCTCTATAATGAAAGAACAGCTATCCTACAAATTATTCTGCATTCTTGCTCCCCCCCCGCCCCATGTATTATAGCTTTGAAGATTTCTCTAATTTAATACATGCAGAAAATTCTCATTCATTTTAGTGGTTTATAATAAGATATAGAAAAAAATATAATTTTGAATGCAAGATATAATGAGTCAGATGGAGCATGTCTCTGTGATCTTGAGTCATTTCTTTTTGTTTTCTGTGGTCCATTGGATACAATTTTTAACTCAGAGTATGAAATGGTAGAACTGAAACAGCAATGGTTTGGGAATCAGGAGACCTTTCTGAACATAAGTATATATCTGAGCAGTAAAAATGTTAGATTAAATTTCCTCTAAGGATCTTTAGCTGCTGAGATATTGTAGAAGTGTAGGAGGAGGAAGTGCTAAGCAGCCATTCATGACAAATGGAGCAATAGGTAAACAGAATCTTAGAGGAGAAAACATAGAGAAGTTTCAAGGATCAAACGTATGCATTTGGTGGAAAGGCAAAAATCTATTGCCCTGATAGTTTGGCATCATTATAGAGTGAATCCTTCCTACTAGCTGAATGTTTGTACACTCATTAGAGATTTTAGGGGGCATGAGTAGGTCCTTCTAAACCAAATAATCTCCAAACTCTGTGAGAATTCACCATCATAGAGATATTCACATATTTGTAGAATCTCACAATTGAAAGGGTCCTTAAAGGCCATCTAGTCCAATCCCCATCTAATGTTTGCATCATCACTGCAACATTGTGACAATTACATATGCAGCCTAGGTTTACATAACCTTTAGTAATGATGAATTTATAACTTCACATGACTAGTGACTCCTTCTCAATTGTTGGAAATGTTTCCTTTGTGTTGAGCAGAATATTTTGTCTGCTCATTCAATTATCAAACCTCTCTCAAGCCTTTTTTATGCCATGCACGGTGCACTGTCCTAGCATGTGGCACTTAATAGATCTTTTACTTATAATCCTAGTTTTATAGGGATGTAGGAATTATTTGAAGTACTTTTTCATAAATGGCATCTGACATTTTAAGAAGTATCCATGTCTCTTCTCTACTGACTCCACTAAGTCCAGGGTAAAATTCTGCAGAATACAGTTTGGAGTGTCCTTACTCCTCTAATTCACACTCCTTTTAACAAACTCCTGTTTATCTGTGTCCCATAACAGAACTCAAACTCCAGGTGTAGTTTGAGAGGTACAGAGTAGATAGGAGCAATTGCCATCAATGATGGTAGAACTCTTATCTGTGAACATAGCCTTTTTAGCGTAGCCAACTAAACTCCCAAGATCTTTTTCACGTGAATATTTTGAACCATAAATCACATCTTGCCCTCCCTGTACTTGTGTGGTTGATTTTTAAAATTACAGTGCATGGTTTTACATTTATTCCTATTAAATTTGGGGACATGGAATGTAGTTCAGTGGTAAAGCACTTACCTAGCATGCATGAGGCAGTGAGTTTGAACCCCAGCATAGCAAAAAATAAAAAGCAACCTATTAAATTTTGTCTTGCAAAAATTGGTCCATCATTTCAGTCAAGATCTCTTTGGACACCAATTTTGTCTTACCTTTAATTAGTTCTCTCCCATATCTGTGTCAGATGCAAATTTAGTCAGCAAGTCTTCAGCGACTTTATCCAAACTACTGTTACAAATTGGGGTTGGATTAAGCCAGAGTCTAAACTATGTGCTCCTTGGCAAGTCATCAAGCTTTACCTTTTGGTGTTCTCAGCAGGAATACAGATCCACCAAGCTGGGCCATTATCTAGTCCATTTGAAATTCAAGTTTACCCACTAGCCTGCCACAACAAACTTTGTCCAATACTTTCCTGAAACCCTGAAGCCCTAAAGTTTTAATCATTTCTCTCATTTAGCAGTGTAGGAACCCCATCAACAAAGAAAATTTGATTGTTTTGGCATGGCTTGTTCCTAGTGAAACCATTTGAATCTCTGGTGATCATTGCTTTTCCAAGTACTCACAAACCATCTGTTTAATAATCTGTTCTGGAGTTTTGCAGGCAATTGACATCAAGCTCACTGGGCTTTAGCTTCTGGAATTATCATTTTTCCACTTTGAAAAAGAGAAGCAACATTTGCTCAGTTCCAATCTTTTGGCACTCTCCCATTCTCTACAGTTTCTCAAAGACGATCAATTGTTGTGCCATATTACTTGTTCAAGCTCATTGAAAGTCATTGGCGATGTGATTCATAAAATTCTAGAATGTTTGTGTTGGAAGGAGCCTTAGAGATTATCTAGTTTAAGTTTCTCATTGTATAGCAGGGAAACCTGAGTTCCAGAGAGGGTATAGGATAAGTAAGTTAGAGGCCAAGTTACAAAGAAAATTGGGGTGGAGAACATGGAAGATTTATGTTCCTAATATCACTGCTTTTCTAGGGAAGAACTTTTCTGGAAACATTAATTCACCTACTACTTTGAGCAAAGTCTCTCTGAATTTCAGGTCCCAGAACATGGGAGGTAATATTGGGGTACAGACAGAAACTTGAGACAAGCATGAATCCCTCACTTTTCCCCATTGTGTTAGTATAGTGGGAAAAACACTGGACAGAGAGTCAAGAGCCCTGGATTTTAAGCCCTGCTCTTAGGAACCTGCTGTGTGAAATTACCAAGTCACTTGCTCTCTCTTGGCTTCTGTACTCTCATTTCTTTAGGATTTCTTCATATTTTGCATCTGATTATTCTCTCAATAAATACTTAAGGCTCTGTGCTTGATTATTTCAACCCAAATGGGCTTTTCAGATAAATTCTACCCATGAATAGATATAAAGTTTGATGGCTTGAATAAGAATATGATAGGATAGAAGGGAAGGTCCTCTTTACAATCATTTGGTCTGTGGTAGATAGACTTGAATAAGGTCCACAGTGGAACTACTTCAAGGGTATCAAACAATTCACCAGCCAAGGTAGTCAGAAATGAGGAAGAGACTGTGGAGGAAGTATTAAACCAAGATAGTGGGGGTCTTTCTGCACTTTCAAAACCTTAGAGCCTGAAGTTTATAGTCTTTCTAATCTTTTTAATTTCTTTCTCCTATCCCATCCCCTGGCTTCACCTCCATTTTTCCCCTTCCTTCTACTTTCCTCTTTTTGTCTCTGGTGTCAGTATTTACCTCCCCTGGGTTTCATATTCACACTCCATGCTTAACACCCTTTATGTTCTGCTGCTCCAGTTGCTCCTCTCCCCTCTCCACCAGAACATTCAGAAAAATGCTCTGTTCATCCTCTCCTCCTGTGCAGTCCTTCAACTCCCAACAGTCAGGGCTGCAAGGCAAGAGTTCTTGTCCAGAACTGACAGGAGAAATTCCTTTATTTACTCATTCTTGGTGGGTTGAGCAGTATAGTCTCTGGGAAAAGGTTTGTAACCCCTCATTTGTATAGTACTCAAGTCCTCCTAAAGAACCTTCTGGTCTGCTACTCCATTTCATTATCCTACAATCTAGATAATGGGAGGTATGACATGGATTTTAAGTTTTAGGTTTATTTTCCTCAATAAAGCAAGGTTTAGAGAGGGGAAGGAACTTATATGAGGTCTCACATTCATGAGTTAGAGACAGAGAATCAAGGTCCTTGAGATTGATCTGTGCTTAACTTTATGCTATGGTACTGCAGGCTTTGGAGAGGCTAGGTGCACATTTTCTGTGAAACTCATATCTTTCCATCAACAGTGAAGGAGCCAAGAATATAGACTTTGGAGTGAGATTTCCTGAGATGGTATCTCAGTGATTTAACAGCTGTGTGACCTTAGGAAAGTTAATTAACCTCTTTGTGCTTCATTTTTCTCATATGTAAAATGAGGATGAAAAGTATCTGTTTTCTAGGACTTTTGTGAGAATTAGATAAATTAAATGAACTCATATTTATAAAAGACATAGAGCAATGTTTGGTCAGAGTAAGCCTCCTATAACAGAATGTTACATTAATCATTAAATGGCCTTGCCAGTCTTCCCACTCACAAGGTACCATAATCTTTTTTCTTAATTTTGAAAGCTACCAGAATCTTTCTATCTTTTTTCCCCTTTATTCAATAAGCTTTGGTCAAATGTACAATATAGTTTCATGGCAAGGGCACTAGGCCTGGAGAATGGGCTTGTGAATTTGATTTTTGGTTTGACTGTTTATAAATAGGGGACAAGGAGTGAGTGATTTTCCCAAAATTAGCCTTGATTTTCTCTTCTGTGCAATGGAATATATATTATATGGTATATCACATATATTTGTGATTATATATGATATTTATATATGTGCATACATAATGTCACATAGTTATAAGTGCTATGAATAAAATAAAAAAGAGTACTGTAGCAAAGGATGACCGTTGTAGTTGCTCTGTTGGATATAATGGTTAGGAAAGGACTTTTCAGAGAAGAATCATTTGAGCAGAGAATGATGGGTCAGAAGGAGACAAGCATGGGCAGATGAAGGAAAAAAGTACTCCAGGCAAATGGAAAAGAAGGTTCAAAGGCCCTAAGACAATAATATAATTAGAGTATTGAGAAAACAGCAAAAGAGATTCCAATAAAGCTCGAGAATTGATAGAGAAACTATATCTTGCAAAACCACACCGTGAATCACAAAACAAACTGTACCAAATCAAACCATGACTACTTGCTCCCTAAGCCCAAACTCTTTTATTCATTTTTATTTCATTTTTTGTGGTACTGGGTATTCAACTCAGGGGTACTCCACCATTTAACTACATCCTCATTTTGTCACAGGATCTTGCTAAGTTGCTGAACGCTGACTTTGAACTTATGATCCTCCTTCTTCAGCCTCCTGAGCTGCTGGGATTACAGGCATATGCCACCATGCCCAGCTTCAAACTTTTTCAATATCAGTTCATTCATATTCATATGTTATTGAGAAGACTATAGACAAATTGATATAATGATAGAACTCCATATTCACATGTTATAAAAATAAGACCACTGACTATTCCAGAAAATCTCTGAGTTTGCAAATCAGAGAGAACATTCGGCCTTAGGTTTTTTGGTATTGACTTATTTCACTTAGCATGATAATCTCCAGTTCCATCCATTTACCAGCAAATCCATAATTTCATTCTTCTTTAATCCTGAGTAATATTCCATTGTGTATATATACCTTATCCATTCATCTGTTTAAGGGCATCTTGGTTGGTTCCATATTTTAGCTATTGTGAATTGAGCTGCTATAAGCATTGATGTGACTGTGTCACTGTAGTATGCTGATTTTAAGTCCTTTGGGTTATAAACCAAGAAGTGGGATAACTGGGTCAAATGATGATTCCATTCCAAGTTTTCCAAGGAATCTCCATACTACTTTCCATAGTCATTGCACCAATTTACAGTTCCACCTTGACTGGTGAACTTTAATTGGCTAGACTGCAATAAGTAGTAGTAGATACAGTCAGAGAAGTATTGGAATCCAGATCATGTGGGCTCTTGTAGGCTATGATAATGATTTCAGATTTATTCTAAAATGTGATGGGGCTATTTAAGTGTCATGAGCACAAAAGTGATATAATCTTATTCATATTTTGATGAATCATCCTGGATTCTGTATGCAAATCAAATGAGATAAAGAATATTAAAGTGTTTTATAAAAACTAACATGCTATACTTACCTAAGAGATTATTAATAATGAGGTTATAAGTCCAAAAGATGATCAATATGTATCAGTCAGAATACCATCAGAAAGCACAAAACACATTCAAAAAAAATTGCAAGCAGTTTAATGAAGGGATATCCACAGAGGTCAGAGTAGAATTAAGGGAATCAAGGAATTGAAAAGTGATGGTGAAGCGTCTGGTTATTACCCATAGGCCTGAAAGAATAAAGGGAGGAAATGTGGATATTAGAGTGCAGAGGAAGTTGTTAATTGTGGAGAGGGGTTGCCTAAGAGCAGCTGTGGCTGTTAGTAGAAAAATGCAGTTACCTTAGAGTGTGACAGGGAGACAGTGAAAAGGGTGGATTTATACATTGACTTCTCTCTTGTATTATTTTCCAGCTCCTAGTCAGTGTCTCTCATAGACTGAAAGCAATCAGGAAACAGAAAGCAAGAAAGCTTGGGGGATGCAGTCCATAGATGTCAGCCTTCAGGGACACAGTGCAGGAAGAAAAGGGTTGGAAATTGATCTAGAGGGATACACAGAGAAAAGCAAGCATAGAGTGGTTATAAACATTAGCTACAACACTGATTTTCTAGCCATTGCTTCCTTAGATGCTCATTAAGTGTCAATTCTGCCAATCTCTTACTTGATGTCAGACTATGTTAGTTACATTTTCCATTGTCTACCATATCCTATCCTTGAAAATAAAGCTCCAGCTGAAAGGTTCATATCCCCCAAAATATACTGTCCTCTCCTACTTTTGTCCCTTTTCATGTGCTGTACTTCTCATCTGGAATACCCTCCCTCCCTTCTCCACCTAAAGAAATCTGATCTTGACTGTAAGAGCCAGTTTAAACCATAAAAAATCCACTGACATTCCTCTAAGCATAAATAAAACTCCACTAGTCTTACATCTGTCCTCTCAGGAATCTATTCTATGCTTCACTTAACAGTGTTCAGCAGAGTCTCTTTTGAGCAACGTATTATCTGCATAAATGCCTATCTGCTTGGTTAAACTGTGAGCTCTTTCAAATGAGAGGTTATTGTTTACTTCCGTTTCTTTGTGCTGTGGTATTAGCTAGCTCAGTTCCTACTACCCAAAAAGTATTTGCTGAATTAAAAGTGAAACTTTTCTTGCATCTTGTCTCCCCATAGCTAATGTTCATCACAATAAACCAGGAGACTCTACATGACCTTAAAATGCCTTCTGACTCACCAAAGCAAAATTCAATTAGCTTCCATATTGTTCAAGTGTTTTGTATGCCATTGTATCTCATTTTCTGAGATATGGTCACCCGGCTTTGTTACACATAGCAACCCTCAGTCTGAACATTCATTAAGTTTGGCTCCCTAGGCCCCATCCCGGTCTCTTGTCATCAGGGCTCAGTGTCCACATTTGTCCACCTCCACATTAATTTTCAGTTGTTAAAAGTGTTGTTTTGTTTCCTTGCCTCAGTATGAAGTTCACAGTGTGAGTATTCCAAGCACTCTATACATAGTAGGCACTCCTTAGAAACTTCTGAGATATAGTTCTGTTGCACACCTACTGGGTGCCTAAGAAAATGCTAGATTGCATGGGGGAGAAACAGGCATAAGAGGCAAAAAGATCCTGAGTCTACTTATGGCTACACAGAGTTCATCATCTCAAGTAGATCACTGGCTTTAGTCATGGATACTTTCTTACCTCCCCTATTGGGAATCTGTTACACATTTTTCCTTCCACAGGCAGGGAATGCTATTTGTTAGACATTTACTAGCACCTACCCCATAGGCAGATAATCCCAGTTTTGGATTGGTATGGAGGGGTAGGCAGAGATGGCGAAAGTGGGAGCAGAAATGTGCAGCAATGGATAAAGCAATATTGTTGTATAATGTTTCATCTGGGTAGACTGGATTTGTAAACGGAGAAATCCTATCTAACTCCAAGTATTCCTGCCACAAACCTGCTCCAGACCCTTAAATTCTAACTAGTAAAGTAGACTTTGGGGTAGTAAAATGAAAACTCTATATCCAGAATGAATCTGTTAAATGTACTGACTCTCTCAATTCTTGGGAATAGCTTACTCCTCTACTCACTGCTTTTAGTCCTCCTAGGACATTTTTCCTACAAAATACATCCTAAATCTATTCAACTTTCATACTGATATCCTACTCTACCGCCATTATCTCTTCCTTGGATTACATCAGTAGTCCTTCAACTAGCTTTCTTGGTTCTATCTTTGACAAGTATTCTCCATTTATCAACCAGGTTAGTCTTTTCAAATAAATTCATAATTGAAATTTTCTTGAAATAAATAACATGGGTGTCCATTTATTAAAAAAACAAATCTATCATATTTCTTCACTCTCCAGCTAAAAACCCTTAATCAGAATAAAATCTTAAGTCCCTACAATGGGTTTGAAAGCCATATATGATCTGGTCCTTCATCTCCTTATCTCCTATTACTCTTTATTTCAACTATACTGAGTTCCTTGTATTTGTAGGACATGAAAAATAAGCTGCCCTTTTAGGGTCTTTGTATATTCTGCTTTCTATGCTGGGAATGTATTTTCCCCAATACTTCCTTTTTTTCACTCTTTTACTTCATTCATTTTTCTTTCAGATGTCATTGCCTCAGTGAGGTCTACCCTGGTCACCCTATTAAGAACAGCTATTCTCAGCAGGCTGGGGTCATGCAAGTCTTCACTCCAAGCTACATGGGAGGCTGACACAGGAGGATTACTATTTAGGGACCAGTTTGGGCAATTTAGGGAGATTCTGCCTCAAAATAAATTAAAAAGGGGGGCTGGTAGAGTAGTAGAATGCCCCTGGGTTAAATTCCAGTACCAAAAAAAAAAAAAAAAAAAAAAAAAAAAAAAAAGAAAAGAAAAAAGGAGTAGCCATTCTTGTGGCAATTGTACAGAATACAAATAACAGCAATTGCTAGTGAGAATATGTGGGGATAATGTATAATTATACATCGTCAATAGTACTGCAAATTGGCACAATAATTTGGAAAGCAATATGAAGAGTCTTAAAAAGTGTAGGAATGGGACTGGGCATGGTGGTGCTTTCCTGTAATCCCAGTGACTCTGGAGGCTGGAGTCAGTTCAAAGTGTCTCAGCAATTTAGCAAGGTCCTGTATCAAAATAATAAAAAGGGATGTGGATGTGGCCCAGTGGTTAAGCACCCCTTTGTTCAGTCCCCGATACAAAAAAAGAAAAAAAAAAAAATCCCAAACAGGAGGAGTGGAACTAATGTATAACTCAGTTATCCCATTCCTCAGGATTTATCCAAAAGAAACTAAAATCAGCATACTATAGTGATTCATGTATACATATGTTTATAGCAATGCAATTCTTGATAGACAAGTTATGGAACCAGCCCAGGTGTCCAACAGATGAATGGATATACATACAACGGAGTGTCAGCCATAAAGAACGAGAAACTAAAGAACAAGTAGTAAGTGAAATAAGCCAGACTCAGAAAGTCAAAGGTCAAATTTTACTCTTATATAGGGAAACTAGGGAGAGAGAAAGAAAAAAGCAATAAATAAATAAAATAAGTGAAAAATAGATAAAAAAGGGGATCTCACAGATAGAAGGGAGACCATTGGAGTAAGAAAGGGGACCAAGGAGGAGGGAAGAGAGGAGGGCATGGGGAAGCACTGGGAAACAATATCTATCAAATTATTCTATATCCATGTATGAATATACCACAATAAATTCTGCTTATATATAATTTACTAATTAAAATAATAATAATGATGGAAGGGGCATCAATAAAGTAGGGTAAGCAGATAGGGAGAGGGAAAGGAAAAATACTAGGGAATAAGATTGATCAAATTATGCTACGTAGTGCATGTATGGATATGTCATAATTAATCTCACTGATAAATAACTATAATGTACCAATTAAAAAAAGAGTAGCCATCCTTGGATTATTCTCTGTCTCCTTACCCTCTTACTTTATAACTCATATTTCTATATACAATATTCATTTGGAATTTTACTGATTTCATGGAGTTTAATTTTTAATGGACAATATTTCTGTATGTTTATGGGATACAGTGTGATGTTTTGATCTCTGTATACATAGTAGAAATATTCAATAAGGCTAAATAACATGTCAAGGACTTCACCAAATTATTGTTTTTGGTGAGAACATGAAAAATCTATCAGTAATTTTGAAGAATACAAATACATTATTATTAAATGTGGTCACCATGTAGTGTAATGGATCATTAAAATTTATTTTTCCCGTCTAACTGAAATTTTGTATTCTACTGTATTTTTATATTTATTTATTGAACCCAGGGCCTTGTTCATGCTACAAAGCACTTGCTTTATTACTATTTCTCCAGCCCTTGTATTTCTACGTTTTCCCCTTATACTAGGGATTGAACCCAGGACCTTATGCATGCTAAGCAAGTGCTCTACCACTGAGCTACATCTACAGTATTTTTAAAAATTTTTAGATGGTGTCTCGCTAAGTTGCCCAGGCTGATCTCAATCTTGCAGTCCTTCTGCCTCTGCCTCCTGAATAGTTGGGGTTACAGGCATGTGCCACTGCACCCAATTTCTGTATTTACTTTTTATTTTCTGCCTCCCTTTAGAAAATGTAAGCTGTAAGAGGATGAGACTTCGTTTTCCCTTTTCACCACTCTACCCCTAGTGGCCAGAACAGTATCTGACATATAGCAGATCTTGTTGAATGAATAGATGATGTAACTGGTGGGAGAAAGTAGTTCTACTAGATGTCACTGATATATAAACCTACTGAACTTGGGGTCAGATTAGACAAAAGAGCCCTGACCTCCAACCAGCCTTTAACTGAGTATGTGATGAGAAGGACAGGAGCCAACAGATTAAAGAAATAGGTCTCTGGAGGATAATAGTCAATTTGTGGCTAACTTTGAGGAACTTACAAACCATGGTTAAGAGGACAGCCTATTCAAGGTTTTAGAACAGTAGAAAATTTGGGAAAAAATTCTGAGGGGGGAAGGAAAGAGGAAGAGAGGTATGATGATGGAAAAAGAAAGTGAGAGAATAAGTAAGAGAGGAGGGGGAGTCTGAGAGGAGTTTGAGGGAAGTAAAGAACACCAGGCTATAGTTGGGAAGTAATTCTGCTTCATGCTGGGTTGGAAGGGAGTTTCATAGGTGTGTGAGGCAGTCTTAACTAGAAAGAAATCCATATGTCCTTTCAGAATTTCAGCTAACTGGGGACTTTGTGGCTGAATGATGTCGTGGCAATGAAAAAAGTCTTGGCTCCAAAGAGGCAGAGGGAAAAAGCAAAATTCACAATCTAACTAAAAAGCAGATGGGCAATGGTGACTGGTATGCTAATCACGAAGAGAGCAACAAACAGATCCATCGGCTTCCATATGTGTCAGATGTTCCATTGCCATAAAATGTCACCAGCCTTCTCTTTGAAGCTTCTCTATCCAGACAATGTTGCTACCATGAATACCTGAAGCAGTTCTTACTTACACATATTCCATGCCAGGGAACTTATCACCTCTTAAACCAGCTTTATGACCATGCATAGCTGGCTGTTGGAAAATTCTTGTAAATTGAAATTTGTCATTTTTGTGGCATCTACCTATGTGTCCTAGCTTTGACATAGTTCTGTCTTCTGTACCTTTTGCATTGTAACAGCTCCTCAGGTGTATGAAAACATTAGTTATGTGTTCCTGAAGCTTTTCAAAGGTAAATAGATCCAACTCCTTCACCTGTTTCTCCTAGGACCTGCACTGTAACTGTGATCATCTAGTTCTCTTTTTTACAGCATGGGTCTATGTGTGGCTCTCTTTTAACATGAGGAATCCAGAGCCAAAAACATTAAAATGAATCATGATCAATTTGGAGGCAAGTAGAAAGTTATTTCCCATTTCTGTACCCTTTAATTAAGTACATGGGGAACTGCAGGTTCTAAATGAGCAGTACTTCGTAAGTAGGAAACAAAGTCTCAGAAAGAGACTCCTCTGACATCAAACCAACATAGCTGCATAAATGATTTTTGATTCACATTTAGTCACAGCATGGAACTGATGGAGACCTGAAAAGTTCCTAAATCTAACAACACCATAGCACAACTCCAAATACAAACATTCTAGTTCCATCATTTTGAACTATGAATATATTACAACCATGTGTTCAGTTCTAAAGTAAGTAGAGGTCTCTACTTACACAATGTATCATTAATCCTTTTGCTTCTCTTTATCTCTATTGCTACCAACCCTCTCTGAATTATCATTTCTTGCGTGGATTACTGCAATAGACTCCTATCTGGTTGCTTCGCTTCCACTCACCATCAACCTTCATCCTTTCCCCTACAGTCTGTTCACAACAAGGTAGCTAGAAATACCTTTTATAAACTTAACTCAAATAATGTATCTCTCTTGCTCAAAACCCTTCACTGGATTCCCTTCACATTTTGAGTACAATTCAAACTTGTTATCATGGTTTACTGGATTTAGTGTCTTCTTGTCTCTTATGACTTCATCTCATACCTCTTCCTCCTTGCTCTTTATCTTTCACTTTACTGGTCCTTTTCCTTCCCTCTCTTCTCCCCTGCCTTCATCTTCATTCCCTCCTTCCATTATTCTATCCTTCCTTTCCAATTGAAATATAAATTACACACAGAAAAATGAACATCCTTATTTGTGATAGTGGGAATTGAACCCAGCAGCACTTCGCCACTGAGTTACATCCCTACCCCTTTTTATATTATTTTGAAATGGGGTCTCACTATGTCACTGAGGCTGGCCTTGAGCTTGGAATCCTCCTGCCTCAGTCTCCTGAGTATCTGGGATTACAGATGTGCACCGTAACACCCAGCTTAAAATAAGCCTAAGTGAATAGTTTGATGAATTTTAAAATATGTATGTTTGTGTACATACCACTCAAAACAAGGTATAGAATATTACCATTTTCTCAGGAAGTTAATTCATACCCCTTTTCAGTCAATACCCACACCTCAACTATAGTAGTAACCATTTTATTAACCTGTTCTTTTGCCTATTTGCATGCTCTTAAATTTCATGTGAATGGAAACATGCAGTATCTATCCTTTTGTGTAAGCTTTCACTCAGTAAGATGTTTTTGAAATTCATCCTCATTGTCACATGTATCAATGGTTA
The DNA here is from genome assembly GCF_902686445.1 of Sciurus carolinensis. Lineage (NCBI taxonomy): Eukaryota > Metazoa > Chordata > Mammalia > Rodentia > Sciuridae > Sciurus > Sciurus carolinensis. Next base: position 49,681,054 of record NC_062232.1, read on the forward strand.
TTGTTTTTAGTACCAAACCCATTAATCTTCTTTCTGTACATCAGACATGCTAAGCTTCCTCAGGGCCTTTGTACTTCCTATTTACTCTTTTAGGAACACTCTTCCTCTTTTGATCATCAAATGGCTCACTCCTTATCACTCAGGTCTTATATTAAATGTCATTTTCGCCTGGAAAATTCTTCTCTGGTCGCACAGTATAAAGTTATTTTTCTCATCTCATACATTAGCAACCATAATTTCTTATTAATTTTCTTCATAAAACTCATAAAAACATCAAAATATCTTGTTCATATGGATTTATTTTCTCATTTATTGTCTATTCCTTAACAAAACTTCACAAAGGCAGACATTTTTGTTTTATTTATGCAATGCTATATCCCAAGCAACTGCTGTGATTATTTTTTGAATGAACAGTTAAAAGGGTCGAGGGTGTTTACTCAAGGAATGTAACTGACAGATCTATAATGTAAATGGCAAAGGTTTTAGTGCCTTTCATGGGGACAGGTTGTCAGAATTTATGAGATCCTTTGCCATATTTTAGCTGATTTAATCCTTTAATGGTAAGAGAAAGGTAGACCAGTGATTGTTAATCCCAGTTGATAGATGAGAAAACTGTGGTTCAAAGTCGTGAGATTAGTTACTTGCTTAATGTCACATCAAGTGGTAGAACTTGGAGTAAGAGGAAGAATTTTGTCTTGTTGTTCAAATAACTCCTCAGCCAAAAAACTGTGAAAAAACACTGGCTTACTTCTGGGCCCAATGGTGCATGCCTGTAATCCCAGCATCTCTGAAGGCTGAGGCAGGAGGATCCTGAGTTCAAATCCAGCCTAAGCAATTTAGTAAGGCCCTAGGCAACTTAGTGAGACCCTATCTCTAAATAAAAAATAAAAAAGGATGGGGATGTGACTCAGTGCTTAAGTGTCCCTGGGTTCAATGTATGGTATAAAAACAAAAACAAAACAAAACAAAACAAAAACCCCAAAACAAAAACAAAACAGGAGCTTATTTAATTGTTTTGTAACTTTCTCTGGTTGCAGTTGTGCTGTTTTAACAGAAAGATGGGATGGGGGTTCTTTGTAGGAGATAGAGAAAGAAAAGCCAAAACAAATGAATGTGTCATAATAACTGACTTTATCCAAGTTGAGGGTTCTCTGAATCTGCCTGGACCACAGAGATAGAAAACTTCTTAAAATCGGGAAACACAATTTATTCTGGCTTTGAAATATTTCTCCATAAAGGTTTCCAGACCCCTCTTCCTCAGTGCTGTACTGTCTTATGTGGAGTTTGCTTTCCTGGGCAGACTCATCCTCAGGAGAAAGCAACCTGGATAAATGGCTGATGTCAGGGGCTCAGCCATCCGTATCTCCCAGGGTCCATTAATAAATTGGCTATGTTCTCTGCACTGAGTTCCAGTGAGTTTGGTGAACATGACTCAGTGACTCTGAGTTTGTTCAACTTTGAGTGAACTGTTAAAATTGAGTTTGGGGCCATGTGAAGCCAAGCCTAACCCTTGCTGCCCTGTGTATCCCTGCCTGAAGCAGCTTACAAGCCATTCTCTTATATCTCTTCTCTCCTGCAAACATTAAACTTCTATTAACACAATATAAAATCAAATTAGCTTTTTTGGTAGTCCCTTCTCACTGATGACTCACCTGGAGCTTGCAGGCAACTCAAATCTCCTAATTTTTCACTGAGGCTGCTGTCAAGTCACATGTCATCTAGACTGCTGATAAGCCTCACACTAGACATTGTATATGTGTGTTAGGAGGTTTGGGGGCTGGAGGAGAAAAGAAATTGAAAATGTCAGTCTGATCTACAGGGGCTTCTAAACTAGCTAAGGAAATAGAAATTGATCACTACATTTTCCTTAAACCTTTATTGAAGAGTTACTTTTAGGCAATCATGATGAAAGACTTTTACCTGCACTATTTTTTTTTTACTTTTTCAAAAAGTCTTGAACAATTTAATGACAACATCTTATTTTATTAATGGTAGAACTGAGGCTCAGCAAGTTAATCTATTTGTCTAAAGGTCATACAGAAACTCCAGTTAACTGAGTTTCTTGATTTTCAGTCTCTTTGAAACTGAATGTATTCATTTATAAAAATGAGACTTTGGCAAGAGGAATTCTAGAAGCTTGCCTACTGATTCCCCTCATCCCCCATACTGGGGATAGAACCCAAGGCATTTTACCCCTCAGCTACATCCCCAGACCCATTTATTTATTTGGGTACTGGTGATTGAACCCAGGGGTGCTTATCCTCTGAGCTACATCTCCAGAACTTTTTATTTTTTTTTATTTTAAGGCAGAGTGTCATTAAGTTGCTTAGGTCTTCACTAAGTTACAGAGGCTGACCTCCAGTTTGTGATCCTCCTACCTCTGCCTCCTGAGCTGTTGGGATTACAGGTATGAGCCACTGCACCTGATGCCCCCTCCACACTGATTTTGCTGAAAATTACTATCTCTTATCTTTCTCTAATCTCTTTCTTTTTAATATTCATATACATGTATATATATTTTTTAGTTGTAGGTGAACACAATACCTTTATTTTATTTTTATGTGGTACTGAGGATCGAACCCAGGGCCTCATGCATGCTAGGCAAGTGCTCTATCACTGAGTCACATCCCCAGCCCTATCTCTTATCTTTCTAAGATATGAGAGTAGTATCTTGCATTCATATACCAGGTCCTGTGCATTCAAAATCAACTAATATCAGAATCTTGGTGTGACAGGGGCAAAACAGAAAGCAGTTTCTATTTCTTAATCTGTGTTCAGAAATGACACCTGATCCCCTTATGTAAGTATTCAGTAGCTCATCCATACAATTTGGTGGTTCATAATATGGGTACCATAATCAGAATAGTCTGGAATTCAGTCCTAGCTCTGGCATTTATTGACAGTTACCTAACCTTTTGAGACTTTAGTTTCCTCATCTGTGAAATAAGGTTAATAGTACCTTCCTCTTAAAAGTCATTATGAAGATTAACTGAGATAATATTTATAAAGTGCCCAGGATAGAGTTGGTTCTTATTAATTGCAGCAGCAGCTGTTGCTGCTAATGCTATTACTACTACCACTACTATTATCATTCAGTTTTTCAAATTAGTACTGAAATTTTAGGATAAAATAAATATAAAAATGTTTAAAAATGTAGAATATGAAAATTATTTTCTAAGAAATATTCTAACATATGAGAGGAACAAAAGATATATTTTTGAATGAATAAATAAAATTTATGCTCTGGGAAGGACTAGCTCAGAAAGGAGAGAAAGGGGATTTATATATCTGTTCTAGCATGGCAGGCAGTTTCCACGCTCAGTCCTGTGATTATTTGAAAATGTTAGGCACTTATTTTAATATGAAACTTCAATTGTTCTTATATTTGTAGATAGCAATAACAACAAAATGTCCAATATAGGAGCATACAGTCTAGTGGAAGAAACAGGTACGTTTTTGGCCAAGATGTGATTAGGACTGTAAGAGATGATGCTTGAAGTATTAGCGAACTTAAGGGGAAAGGGGATGAAAAGACAGATGTTAATCAGGTAGACTTCAGAGAGATGGTGTCATCTGAGTTGAATATTGAAAGAAGAGAGCATTGAATACTATCAGTGGGTATAGGTTCAGAAATATCCCAGTCAGCAAGAATAGTAAGTATAAAGGCACTGACATATGAGAAAACTTTATGTGCTTAGAGAAAAGGAATCAGATGGGTATGACATATATACATGTTTGTCTTAGAGTGGTTAAGTGATGGGTTTCGAAACATAAGTGTAAACTGTATCAGGAGGGAGCTATAGGTGTTTGATCTTTATAATTTTATGGGTAAAATTGGCTTATGGAGTAGTCTGAACAATGGGAGTGTTAGCATAAAACCAGTTTGAGTATTTTTTGTCAGTCTCTACAACATGTTCTTTTAAATTTTCCTTTCCTGTCCTCTTATATGTTAGGTAGATATCATAGTATTGTGTGTGTGTGTGTGTGTTGGTACTGGGGATTTAAACCAGGGGTGCTTCACCACTGAGCTGCATCCCTAGCCATTTTAATTTTTTTTTTAAATTTTGAGACATGGTGTCACTAAGTTGCTGAGGGTCTCACTAAAGTTGCCCAGGCTGGACTTGAACTTGTGATCCCCCTGTCTCAGTTCCCCTAGTTGCTCAGATTACAGTTATGTGCTACTGCATTTGGCTGTTCCATGGATTTTTTAGAATGTAAAACATACAGTTTCTGTTGTTCTCACCTATGGGCCCTGGTGCTAATTCTGTGTGTGTGTGTGTGTGTGCACATGTGTGCATGGAAGACCAATGGTCTTAAGGCAGATATGAAATGTGATCAAACTTATGGATGAAACAGAGATCTCTTTTGGCATAAGTATGGAGGTTGGTTTCAAAAGGGAGAGATTTCAATGAAGAAGTCATTGCAATAATTGAAACATTTAGTGATTCTTCCTAAATATTTTCATGCTGTCTTTACCAATTTAAAATCATCCCTTTATCTTAGTCCAAATCAGACCTTTTTTTTCTTTCTAACTAAATGGTGATTAGGTTCACAACTTTTGGGTTCATCTTTAATGTCTTTTCACTTCTTCAACCACTATAGTATTCAATATTAGACCAAAGGTTGTCAAGCTATAGAGGAGATTACTGGATTAGGAGCCCAGACAACTGGGTTCTCAACTATCTTTGTCATCAGGCTGCTATAACAAAGTGCCATGAACTTGGTGACTTTATTTCTCATAATTCATGAGGCTGGGAAGTAAAAGATAAAGGTACTGGTAGATTTGGTGTCTGGTGAGGGCTCTCCCTGGTTTTCAGAAGGCCATCTTCTTGCTGTGTTCACATTATGTAGAGAAAGTGAGAGAGTGCTCTCATCTCTTCCTCTTTTCACGAGGACATTCATTTCATTATGAGGACCCCATCTTCTTGACTTAATATAATCTCAATTACTTCCCAAAGTATGCACGTTCAAATACCATCATACTTGGAATTAGGGCTTTAATTTATAGATTTCAGGAGGGGACACGAATTACATTCAGTCCTTAGCATAAATCTTGGAGAAGTCATTGTTTGATTGGAACTTTTATTAATGATATTTCATTGAGAAAGGTGTGGGAAAGTTTAGACTATATCACTGATGTTCAGAAAAGGTTCTGAGGGTCACTAGGAATCTAGGTGGGGTATATTGGGGCCATCTGAGGGGAAGGCCTAGATGACAGGCTTCATAGCACTGAAGTCCCACTTTAATCTGAGATTGTATTTTTTGTTTTTTAAAATTGAATTTGAGGTAATCATAGATTCACTTGCATTTATAAAAAATGACATAAAGGGAGTTTATCTTTTACCCCGGATCTTCCAGTGGCAGCATTTTACAAAACTGTAGGACTTCACTAAGTTGCTGAAGCTGGCCTTGAATTTGTGATCCTCTTGTCTCAGCCTCCTGAGCTGCTGGGATTACAGTCATGTGCCACCGAAACAGGCTCCCTTCATTGATTTTCAAGAATTGAGCACTATTAGCTATGTAAAGGCATAGAAAGTCAAGGTAATGCACTTTCTTTTTTTCTTTTTTTTAATTATTTTTTTATTTTTACAGATTACACTTTGATTCGTTGTACACAAATGGAGTGCATCATTTCATTTCTATGGTTATACATGATGTAGATCCATACCATTCATATAATCATATATGTACATAGAGAATGATATCTGTCTCATTCCACCATTTTTCATACCCCTCTCTCTCATTTCCCTCTGTGTAAAGTTCCTCCATTCTTCTGTCATCCCCACCATCCCACCCCCATTATATATCATCATCCACTTATCAGAGAAAACATTCTGCCTTTTGTTTTTTAGGATTGGCTTATTTCACTTAGCATGATCTTCTCCAGTTCCATCCATTTATCTGTAAATACCATAATATTATTCTACTTTATGGCTGAATAATATTCCATTGTGTATATATACCACAGTTTCTTTATGCATTCATCTGTTGAAGGGCATCTAGGTTGGTTCCACAATCTAGCTATTGTGAATTGAGCTGCTATAAACATTGATGTGGCTTTGTTGCTGTAGTATGCTGAGTTTAAGTCCTTTGGGTATAAATTGAGCAGTGGGATAACTGGGTCAAAAGGTGGGTCCATTCCAAGTTTTCTGAGGAATCTCCTCACTGCTTTCCAGAGTAGCTGCACCAATTTGCCACTCCACCAGCAATGTACAAGTGTGCCTTTTTCCCCACATCCACGCCAACATCTATTATTGTTTGTTTTCTTGATAATAGCCATTCTAATTGGAGTAAGGTGAAATCTTAAGAGTTGTTTTAATTTGCATTTAAGTAATGACTAGAGATGTTGAATACTTTTTTATATATTAATTAATCACCTGTATATCTTCTTCTGTAAAGTGTCCAGTTCCTTGGCCCATTTATTGATTGGGTTCTTTGTATTTTTGGTGTAAAGTTTTGTAAGTTCTTTATAAATTCTGGAGATTAGTGCTCTATCTGAAGTGTGTGTGGAAAAGATTTTCTCCCACTCTGTAGGCTCTCTTTTCACAATGTGTGATCAATCCAGTTTTTCTGAATGATAACCTGCATTCAATGTTGTCACTATTTCTTTTTATTTTAGCTGTTTTGATAGATGTGTACTAATATCTCATTGTAGTTTTAATTTGCATTTTTGTAATGGCTAATGATATTGAACGTCTTTCCATTTGCTTTCTTGCCAGCTTTATATTTCTTTGATGAAATGTCTGTTTGTCTTTTTAGCAGGCAATATAGTATAATAGTGTAAGAGTTCAGGCTCTCAAGTCAGATTTCCTTGGTATACTTTCCTAAATGTTTGTACTTCAGTCTTCTTATTTGTAAAGTAGAGATGCCAATAATTTTTATTTCTATAGAAATGTTACTTTAAAAAGTAAGTCAATTAAAGAGTATAAAGCAGCACAGTGACCCATAAGCTTTATTTATAATGATTATTACTTTATTTCTTTGAATATTGGGAGTATATATTAGATGTGAATAGTGAGACCTGACTGGAAAGGGGGAGAAACTGGCAGGCAGGAGACAGGTTTGTTTTTTATGAAGGTGGGGGAAAGTCTCAAGCAAAGAGAGGTAAGGTCTGGTGGGAATGTCTCTAGAGATGGAGGGTGAGTTTTTTCATCCAGGGAACAGTATGAGGAGTATTGGGTTTGAAGGTGTGGAGTGACCTTGCAGGAAAATGTAAAGTTAACAGAGTTTAAGAACCAACTTTGGCCTGGGATATAGCTCAGTTGGTAGAGTGCTTGCCTTGCAAGCACAAGGCCCTGGGTTCAATTCCCAGCACTACAAAAAAACAAAAAACAAAAAAACACAACTTTATTTATTAGAAGGCCCAATGCAATGGAAGCTGCTAGTAGAGTGCACCCAGCTCTTAACTTGAAAGCTCAGAAAGAGAAGTGGCATTTATCATTCAGGGAATCATTAGAGAGGACAAGAACACTAGTTTAAAATTGATAATTGTTTTTATAGAAAAATGAGAAAATATATATTGAGTATTAGCTTTAGCTTCTCTGACCTGTGACTCATTCTGGAAAATACTCTTTAACATAGCCATTTAAGCTATACATATTTGAACTCAGAAAAGAAAAGTAAATCCAAAATACTTATAGTGGACACCACCGACACCAGCCAAATAATATGTATGAAAAGGTACCAGGATGATGTCATGATTATCTTACAGGGGAGTGAGTTCAGAAACTGGAAGTAAACACTGAGACCACAAAGCTAGTGTTCTCTATACTTGGAGTGGAGGGAAAGCACCTATAGTTGTGAATATCACTGGAGGTTGGCTCATAGTAATACAGTGTGAGACATTGATCAAGTTCTGTCTCCTTCCTCAAATTGTTTCCCCATTTGTACATTGAAGGTCAGAGTGAAGAGGGATGTTGAACCTTCTAAAGGTTCTTGAAATCCTAAACCCTTAGATTTTCATGGTGTTAGCTGTGAAAAAGAAAATAACAAAACAAAACATAGCTATTGGTTCTCCATGGCCCATTTCCCAGACCAAAACCTAACAAAGAATTAGCCTTTGCTGATTTTTTTTTTCTTTTTGGTATTGAAGATTTAACTCAGGGGAACTTTTACCACTGACCTAAATCCCCAGTCCTATTTTGAGACAGGGTCTAATTAAGTTGCTTAGGGTCTCACTAAGTTGCTGAGGCTGGTCTTGAATTTGTGATCCTCCTGTCTCAGCCTCCTGAGCTGCTGGGAGTACAGTTATGTACCACTTCGTCAGGCTCCCTTCATTGATTTTCAAGGATTGAGCACTGTCAGCTATGTAGAGAGGTAGAAAGTCAGGGCAATGCACTTTTTAAATGTGTGGGTTCTTGAAAAATCCTTCCTTGGCTTAAATTCTGGTTCTACTACAAATCAGTTTTGGATCATTGTGCAAGGACTTCATTGTATTTCATAGTTCGCTTAAATAGTAATAATAAGGGAAACCTATGTTATACAACTGTGAAGATTATATGAGATAGAATAGTATAGACTTGAAGCATTGAATGAGATCTGAATATCCCATTGTGATTTGGCAAAACCAAGCAAGCCCACCACTATGACATCCACACTCAATTTGTTTTCACAACTTCATCCTTCTATAACAGCATACACTCAATGCCTATGTGAATGCTTACTACATCAAGATACTGCTCTAGGAACTGGAGGTGTAGCAATAAACACACAAGTCTCTGTCTCCAACATATCTTATAGCTCAAGCTCATACAATTTATTTTTCAGTATAGGGACAGATAATAAACAATGAAATATATATTCATATATAAATTGAGAAAAATTTTCCATTGCATGTAGTATTGTCCCTCTAAGGCATTGACATTTAAACCAACCCCTGAAGGTCAGCAATAGGCAGAAAGGGAAGACTATTCTATTCAGAAGGAATTTAATTTCTTGGATACCACATCTGAAAGGGAAAAGAGTGGGCAAGAAGAATAGCCTAGAGCAAGACTGGAGATAGCCCATATTATGTAGAGGACTTTTAAGGCCATAATTAGGAGTTTTGATACCACTGGGATTTTTTTATAGGGGTTCTGGGGATTGAACTCAGCAGCACTTGGCCACTGAGCAACAGCTTTATTTTGTGTCTCATTTAGAGACTGGGTCTCACTGAGTTGCTTTAGCGCGTTGCTTTTGCTGAGACTGACTTTGAACTCGCCATCCTTCTGCCTCAGCTTCCTGAGCCAATGGGATCATGAACCAGCTCCAGTGGGATTTTTTATTCTATTGAAAATGTAATGGGAAAGATGGTGGAATGAGACTGACATCATTACCCTCAGTACTTGTATGATTGTCTGAATGGTATAACTCTACATCACGTAAAACCAGAGAAATGAATAGTTGTGCTCCATTCATGTACAATGAATTGAAATGTATTCTGTTGTCATGTATAACTAATTAGAACAAATAAAATTTAAAAAAATTTAAAAAATACATACAAAAATGTAATGGGATCTTTGGGACACAGTATTTTTTATTCAGTGTGATCAGCTTTAGTGAATGGGTCAGTGTTGGTGCTGTTAGATGAAGAAAGCTGGGTGAAGAACAGGTCTAAGGAGAAGAGCAAGAATTCTCTTTTGAACATGTTATTATTTAGATGCTCATGAGACATTCATGGAAAAGTATGACACAGACAGATGTGCATACACTTTGGGAGCACAGGTGTGGAGGGGGATTTGGGCTGAATATATATACATTTGAGAGATTAATGTGTAGATGATAGTTAAAGACATGTGATTGAATTTAATAACCTGGGAAGAGAGACTTGAGTTTAGCTGGACCAGGGATGAGTTCTGGGGAACTGCAGCATTTAGAAGTCAGGTAGGGAAGATGACTAGAAACTAGGAGGAAAGTGAAAATTTTGAAGAGGAAGTTGTAATTATGTGTTTCATATGTTATGAGAGGTAGAAGGAGTTTGGGAGAACAAATCCATTGGATTGGTACCATTGAGGTTACTGGTAACCCAGTCAAAGGGTCATTTGAATCGAGTTATGGGAAAAGACACCAGGTCAGTGGGACTGAGGAGTGAAAGTGAGATGTGGAAGTGAATATAGAGAGGGTCTACAAGTGTTTATGGAGATTTGGTCATTAAGGAAGTAAAATAAAATGTATTTCTTAGATGGAAGGGAATGAAGGATACAATGAGGGATTCATTGCTGTTTAACAGTTTCATTAAATTCATCAAATAACTCAATTGTCCTAAATATATTCTTGGAGTTTTGCAATCATCTCCACTGTCAAAGTTTAGAATATTTTCATCAACCCCAAATTAGTCCTGCATCCATTAGCAGTCATTCTCAATTTTCCCCACCATCTGGTTCCTAGCAACCATTAATCTAATTTCTGTCTCAATAGATTTTCCTATCGTAGATATTTCATTTAATGGGATCACACAGTAAGTAGCCTCTTGCATCTGGATTCTTTCACTAAGAATAATGTGTTTAAGTTTTAGCTATGCTGTTAAATATATAAATACTTTATTCCTTTTTAGTGCTGAATAAAATTCATTATAACCTATACCAAATTTTAATTATTACATGATGAACATTGGAATTGTTTATGCTTTTAGCTATTATGAATAATGCTGCTGTGAACATTTATGTACAAGTCTTTGTGTGGACTTATATTTTCAGTTCTTCAGTAAGGGAATTTCTGAATGGTCAATGGTAGTTCTGTTCAACATTTTGAGGAACTACTAAATTATGTTTCAAAGTGTTTGTACTATTGTACATTCTCACCAATGTATGAGACCTCCAATTTCTCTGTATACTTGTCAACACATGTTATTGTGTTATTTTCCTTATAGACACCCTAATGAGTGTGAAGTGGTATTATTATTTTGATTTGCATTTTCCCATATAAATTATGGGAAAATTATAGTGAGCAGATTTTCATATATATATACATATATATATATAATGTATCTTCTTTGGAAAAATGTCTGTTCATATACTTTGTTACTTTTCATTGGTTTATCTTTTTATTATTAGTCTTTAAGTACCCTTTATATATTCTGGATACCAAACCCTTGTCAGATAAATGACTTGCAAATCTCTATTTTGTTTCTTCACTTCTATGATAGCATCCTTTAATGTGAGTAGTTTTAAATTTTGATGAAGTTCAGTTTTGTTTCTTTTTTATTTTGTAACCTCTGCTTTTGGTATTTATCTAAGAAATCATGGTCTAACACAAAGTCACAAAGTTTTAACCCTGATTTCTACTAAGAGTTTCATAGTTGTTTTTTTTTTTTTTTTTTTTCGGTGCTGGGTATTGAACCCAGGACCTTGTACTTGCAAGGCAAGCACTCTACCAACTGAGCTATATCCCCAGCCTGAGTTTCATAGTTTTAACTCTTACATTTAGGTCTTTGATCCACATTAAGTCAATTTTGTAAATGGTGAGGGATAAGGGCCCAACTTCATTGACTTGTGGGTGGATATCTCATTGACTTAGCTCCATTTTTTGAAATTAATATTCCACATTGAATAGTCTTCACATACTTGTTGAAAATCAACACGGTTTTACTTCTGTACTCTTGAATCTATTCTGTTATTTAGTTTATACTAGCACTTGATGCCAGTGTTGAACACTGTTTTGAAATTGGAAAGTGTGAATCCTCCAATTTTGTTCTTTTACAATATTGTTTTGGCAATTCTGGGTCCCTTGAGTTTCCATATGAATTTTAGGATCAGTTTTCCCATTTCTGCCAGAAATCCATTTGAAATTTTTGTAAGGATTAATTGAATTTGAATCAAGATGGGGAGTATTACCATATTAACCATATTAATTATTTCAATCCATGAACATGTGGTATATTTCCATTTATTTAGGTTTGTCTTAGTTTATTTCAATAGTGCTTTGTAGTTTTCAGGGTACAATTCTTGTGTTCCATTGTTAAATGTATTCCTATGCATGTTGTAATTTTTGATAGTGTTGTACATGGAATTGTTTTCTTAATTTCCTCCAAACATTGTTCATTGGTAGTGTATAAGAATACAAATGATTTCTAACACATTGATCTTATTCAACACAGTACTAGAAGCTGTAGACGGTACAATATGGCAAGGAAAAAAAACATGAATTGGGAAAAACAAAATATATTATGAATTTACTTAGTGACACTGAATTGTTCTTTTAAAAACAGATAATTTTATGTTATATGAATTTCACATCAATATTTAAAAAGAGAAATTTTAACAGTGCAAAATCATAAAATCTAATTGTTGTTCATGCAAAAGACATGAACAGACATTTCCTTACAGAGTATATACAGATGGCAAATAAGAATATAAAAAGATATTCAACATCAATAGCCATCAGGGAAATGTAAATTAAAAATACAATGAAAGACAGTTACATGTGTGTCCCTTAATAAGTCTCTCAAAATGGCTGAAGTGAAAAATGATAATAACAAATGCTGGTGAGGAATCAAAGTAACTAGATTACTTATAAAATTGCTGGCAAGGATCTAAAATTGTATAATCACTCTAGAATATAATTTAGCAATTTTTTAAATGAAGCATATGACTACTGTATAACTTTGCAATCATATTCCTGGACATTTATCCTGTATAAATAAATAAACAAATCTTATGTTCAAACAAAAAGCTGTGTATAGGAATGTTTATAACAACTTTGTTTTCTAAAAATATGGAAACAATACAGATGTTTTTCAGTGTGTGAATGGTTAGAATTTGGTACATGCATACCATGTTTACAACTTAGCAATAAAAAAGAATTCATGAAACTACATTGCTGCATCTCCAGAGTATTATAGAAATGGAAAATAAGTTAGTGGCTCTGAGGTGGTTAGGATGGAAGTGGAAGGGAAGAGAGTATGGCTGTAAAAGTGCAATAGGAGGGAAGCTTATAGTGATAGAAATATTCTGTCTTATATGTGATGTTGGACACGCAAACTCACATTTGTGATAAAATTGTATAAAACTTAATGTATACACACATTCAAATGACTGCATTACAGCTGGGGAAGCCTGAACAAGATAGTTGGATTGTATCAGTGTCTGTATCTTTATTTTCATATTATACTACAGTTTTTAGAAGTGTCACTATTGGGAACATTGGGCAAAATACATCAGGCATCTTCATTTTTTTCTTACAACTATATATGAATATACAATTACCTTAATAAAAATTTTGATTATGAAAGAAGAAATGCTTGTTAGGATGACAGCACATCATGTTTAAACTGCTTAGCAGTGCATGAGTCTCCTTTTCTGTGATTAGGCTAAGCCTGTTTTAGAAAAAAAAAATGATGGGGCCCAGACTTGCTGGGAGGAGGGTTCCAGGCTTCATTACAGCCCTGCTTGTGTTTCTGTCTAGTGGAATAACAACTGGACTCCCAAAGTTATGTTTCATGTTTCCTTAGGGGCTCTTTTGGAGACTTTGCTGTATGCAGAGAGGCCTATGGGAATCAATCATGCCCAATCTGTGTCTTGGCAAGGTTGATTAGTAACCCTCTGAGGTGCTTGCAAATCCCCAGCTTCATCATTAGACTTTGCCTGATTGAAAAATGTGTCCACTTTTTCACCTATCCACAGTTCTTAAAGTAATTCTTTGCTTACTTGAGGCAGTAACTAGCCCCCAATTTTAGATTGTAGTGCTCTAGTAATTAGTTTGGACAAATATACTGGAAAAGGCCTGTGAAGGCCATGGTTGTCCATCCCCAGTCTCAAGGCAGAGCTAGTACAGTGTCCAAGATTGGGCTATCATGATGCCAAACTTCTCAGTGGAGTCATACTTGTTTTAGTGCTGGGCTTTCTGGGGCACAGGTGAGAGCACAGTGGCCAGAAAAAGCCTCTGCTTATTATTAAGGATTTGGAGTATTTAAGTATTAAATTTTAAGGGCTGGGGATGTAGCTCAGTGCTAGAACCCTTGCCTTGCATGTGTGAGGTCCTGAGTTCAAACCCCAGCACTGCCAAAAAAAGTGCATTTTAGTACTCCACCTCAATGCCAACTACCCAGACCCCTTACACCACCCTAGGAAAATATCTTATAATATCTTCTTGTATATGAGTGTATGGGTTAATTTGTCTTGGATTGCCAGATGTAGTGGGAAGATATTGGATTTTGACTCAAAGGACCTGGATTCTTACCCTTCCTATGTAATTAACTTTGCAACTGTGAGCAAATTAATTTTCCTCTTTGGACCTCAGACCCCTTTGTGAGATGAGGAACTGGAATAGATATTCATTTCCACTTCTGAAGTCCCATAAACATTTTCTTTAATGAACTATCCCATTTTAGACAGTTACCTTGAAGAATGGATACAGGTGATAATAGTTCATTCCCCCTATGAATTGTGAATGGTGAAAATTTTAGCACCTGGATGAGAGCACCTATAGGCAGAGCTTCTGGGTTCCAGTGACTGTAAACTGACACATTGCTTTTTGGATAAATTATGGATATGGGAGAGTTACCCTGAATAATGTCAGTAAGCAGGAGGGTAATATCAGCAAGTTTATACATTAGGTCACATTGATACCTTTATTGTTTAGAGAAAAATAAAAGTACACTTGTTTGCATTAGAGGAAATTGGTTTAGTTGATTGGGTCATCTTTGTCAATGAGAGATAATATGCTTGAATGTCACTGATCTGTCTGAATTGCACATAAGCACCTTTCCAGAAGGGTAGTTTCTGACAAGGTCCTGTGTTTGGTTGGAAATGTGAAATAGGGTTTTCTCTGAAAAGAAAAACTGAATTAAAACTATACTTAAGGGCTGGGGAGATAGCTCAGTCGGTAGAGTGCTTGCCTTGCAAGCACAAGGCCCTAGGTTCGATCCCCAGCACCAAAAAAAAAAAAAAAAAAAAAAAAAACTATACTTAAGGAAGAAGTTACACGTGGGTCCCTAGATAGGTCATTTGTTCAAGTTCTGCTTTTAATATTGGTCACTCATTATTAAATATGCTTTCCAGTTTATACAACCTATGTTTTCCATTATTGTATTGGCTACACACAGAAAATTGGAATTTTAGTTATGTTTTGATCTCTTTTAGAATTGTGAAATCAAGGATTCCATGGCATGGCATTTGTGGTATTCATGTTGCCCATTTTCAGGAAGATCCAGTTGCTGCACAAGAAGAAATTTGTTGAGCACAAGTTACTAATTTTTGGAAAAGATGAGCCCTAAAATTAGGTGGGAAATCAGATGGTGGAATCTCAGGCATTAGAGCAAAGGGCTTAATAAAGCTAAAGAGGATGGGATGTTTGGGTACCATTGGGAAACAGGTGGCCTGTGGGTCTGCTCCTCTGATCTTAGCTGCATTGGCATTTTCCCTGTCTACTCATGCATCTTCTCTGCAGTGGGCTGCCTTTCTACTTTGCCTCACTTCTTACCTCAGACCATGCCATATGCAATTCTGAGGTCTTTTCGAACATGATTTAAAGTCTTAATTTCATCAGACAGCACCCTGAGCACAACTCAGTGGCCTAATATTTGATTCAGAGTGAAAGGACTTTACTATGGTTTAAATGCATATCCCCATAGGTCCATGTGTAAAAGTTTGCTCCCTGTGGTGATGGTATTTGTGGATGTTGTGGACCTCTAAGTGGTGAGGCCTAGTGCATGGTTTTTGGAGATGTGCCTTTGAAGAGAATTTTGGGAAAAAGTTCTCTCAGTCCCTATTTCCTTGTTCATGATGTAATTATGTACTATGATACATACTCCTGCCATGATATGGTACCTTTGCCAACAGTCCAAACCAATGGTGCTGCCTGATCTTGGCCTCAAACCTCCAGAACTGTGACTCAAAATAAAACTTTCTTTACTTCATAAGTATCCTATGTCAAGTATTTCACTATAGTAACACAAACGTGACTTACTACAGATCTAAAAAAAAAACAAACAAGCCATACAGGAAATGATAAGAAATTTATTTTATTAACAAAGGAATATATACATTATACTTGTTAGTTGTGTAACTAGATAAACAATTATTGTGCATTACATGGACAATTAAATGAAGAAAGTATGTGTACTTCTTGGGTAGTTAAGTGAATATATGAACTTAATTACTTTAATCACTCCTTTTTTATTGTTACTTATACATATTTCTATTAATAAGTAAAATTAAACATATTACCACCCTCCAGGAAGAATCTCTTAACATTTTGGTATATGTCCTTTCACCCATTTTTATATAATGTAAACATTGCCTATTCAACATCTCCATTTGGATGTCTTTATTTGGATATCAATTTATAGGCATTTCAAACTTAAAAAGTCCAAACTGAAATCCTTATTTATTACTTTCCTTTGCCTTTGGCAAATATCAATTGCTCCTCCTACAGTCTTCTTCATCTCAGGAAATAGCAAATTCATTCTTCAGTTACTCAGGCCAAAAATCTTTAGATTCTTCTTAACTCCTGTCTTTCTCATACTCTACATTTAATTTCTTAACTTGTAGGTTCTACCTTCAAAATGTACCCTAAGAATCTGACCACTTCATATCACATCTTTATCTATTAACCCGGTCTAAGTCATTACCAGAAACTTCTCATGGCTTGTTGCAATACTCTCTCTCTCTCTCTCTCTCTCTCTCTCTCTCTCTCTCTCTCTTTCTCTCTCTGGTACAGGGATTTAACCCAGTGGTGTTTTACCATTGAACCACATCCCCAGCACTTTTCATTTTTTATTTTGAGACAAGTTCTCACTAAGCTGCCTAGGGCCTCACTTAGTTGCTGAGACTGGCCTTGAACTTGTTATCCTCTTGTCTCAGCCTCCGTAACTGCTGGGATTACAGACCTGTGCCCTCACATCCCACTGTAAGAGTTTCTTGACTGGCCTCCCTGATTCTCATTCTTCAGTCTGATCTCATCATAAAAGAGTGATCAACAGCTCAAACCCTCCAAAGGTTTCTCATGTCAGAGTGGAAAAAAAAAAAAAAACCAAAACCTCCCAACCATGATCTGCAATGCCTTCATTATCCCCTACTACATTTTTTTACCTCATCTACTAATTTTTTTCCAGTCACATTGGCTTCCATGTAGAGTCCCTGTTATTTTTGTTGTTGTTGTTTTTTTGTTTGTTTGTTTTGTTTTTGGTACCAAGGATTGAACTCAGGGACTCTTAACCATTGAGCCACATCCCCAACACTTTTTAATTATTTTTTTAAATTTTGAGTCCGGGTCTCACTATTGCTTAGGACTGCTAAGTTGCTGAGACTGGCTTTGAACTTGTGATCCTTCTGCCTCAGCCTCCTGAGCCACTGGGATTATACCGTGCAATTCCGTTAACATGCCAGCACTTTTTCTCAGATATTTATCTAGTTGTTCTCTTTTTACAGCTGTTCTTTTTCTTGATACCTGCAAGGTTTATTTTCTTATGTTTTCCAAGACTTTTCTCAAATGCCTTTTCAGTGAAGTCCTAACCTCTCATCAGAACTTAAATTTCTACTTTGTTGATACTTCCTATCCACTTTCCATGTTTTATTATTTTCCTCTATACTTAGTCAAGCATTCCCATATTTAGGGGCATTTAGGTCTTTTGTAGTTTGTGCTTTATATAAACAATACTGCAGTGGACTTAGTTTCATCCTTCTCTATTTCAATAGCATGAGACTTAGTCTCATTTAGACTGAAGAAGGAAGAAAGGTTGGATGACTTCCTGATCATCTGTGGGTTCTTTTGACTGGGTTATTTTACAGCAAAAAATAGGCAGCAGCTCTTTTTAGTTGTCTTCATAGACAAGATAGGAATTGATGGGCTTTATAATAGTATGAAAGAATTGTCTCCTGAGAATTGAGATATACCTGATTAAGAGCCTTAATACAATTATATATTGTACTCACCTGTTGCTTTATGAGAACATTGTCTGCTCAACCATTCTGAGCAAAGTTAGAGATTCATCCTGCCTGGAGACAAGAGAGATACTTGAAGACACTTATATTTTTTTACTTAACTAATTACATTTTGGTTCGCTGGATAGAGAAGGTGCTAAGGCACTTGCTCTCAGAGTTAAGGGATTTAGGGATTTTAAGATTCTTATCTTGCTGTGTGCAGTGGCACAAGCTTGCAATCCCAGGGGCTGGGAGACTGAAGCAGGAGGATCACAAGTTCAAAGCCAATCTCAGCAATTTAGCGAAGCCCTAAGCAGATTGGTGAGACCCTTTATCAAGATAAAAAAATTAGTGCTGGAGATGTGGCTCAGTGGTTAAGCAGTCCTGGGTTCAATCCCTGGCACACCCAGACCCCCCAAAAAAGACTCTTATCTTGCATGCTGTATAGTGCTAAGACATTTCCCAGATACTGTCCATTGTATGTACAGAGGCAAAATAAACTGCAGAAACCCCCAATTCCCTACTACACTGCTTTTCTGTGTTTGGAAGGGACATCTAGTGCCTTTCTCTTTTCCTAGCCATACTATCTGATGCTCATAGATCTATTCCATATTCTTCCTCTGGTAGATATTTCTTTTTTATTATTTATTTATTTATTTATTTTGGTACTGGAGATTGAACTCAGGATGCTTAACCACTCACTGGACTACATCCTCAGCCCTTTTATTTTTTATTTTTAAATTTTAGGACAGGGTCTCACAAAGTTGTTCAGGGCCTTGCTAAATTGCTGAGGCTGGTCTTGAACTTGTGATCCTCCTGCCCCAGCCCCCTGAGTTGCTAGATTTACGGGCAAGAGATATCATGCCTGGCTTGTAGACTGGTAGATATTTTTCATGCTTTGTAGTTCAACATATTTGAACTCTTCCTACATTGGAGTAATTCAATACATTATGCATTCCATTTCCCCAAGGTATAAGCATGTCCTCTCTTTCAACTAGAACAAGAGCATATAATGTAAGGTCTTCTAATTAGCTGTACCTGATTGAGAATGCAATTTGGAGAAAGACATTATAAGAAAATAGGTGTCAAGCAGGATCCTCTTTCTACAGAGGGTAGCAGTGGCAATGTGTGGTTTTCATAGATAATGATGGTTCTTGTTTCCAGAGATATGTTCACTGAACGGTTTTGTGTAGTGATTTAGGCTTTATATATGTCAGTAGTCTCCCAACCTTACTGCCTATACTATCCCTGTCCATCTACACACTGAAGAGATCCTGTGAGCCGCCTAATATTCTCTAAAAAGTTCCTTATTTGTAACTAAGAACAATGACTGATGTACTTATCAGGTGTTTTTCTTTCCTTTGCTAACATTCATTAAGTGATGGAAACTCTACACCTAGGGGTCAACTTAGACCTGTTTTGAGTCTGGAATTTGCTTCTTTCTAGCCACATGACTTACAGCAAATTACATACCTTCTAAGTCATTATTGGGTTCATCATTCATAAACAAAAATGTAGTAAAAATAATTTCAACAATAGGTGGGAGTATTCAGTTAAATGACAAGTGTAAAGTTCTGCAACATAATGTAAAAAACATTAGTTGTTGCTAACCTCATGAGTCATTTATTTTATTTGAAAATAACATAAATTAATAATGTTCTGGTAAGAAGTTTGTGCTCAAATCTCTACTGGCTAGGTTCAAATGTCATCTGAGGAATTTCCTAGTTGTGTGATCTTGGGAAAATTTCTTAACTATTCTATGCTTCATTTGAACTGTCTGTGAAGTGGGAATATTAGTTGCCACATCACAGAATTGTTGTGAGGATTAAACGAGTTAACATTTATAAAGTGTGTACTTAACAACAGTGTTCAGCATGAAGAAAATGCTTGGTACATGTTCCATTTTAGGATGTTGTATGTTATTTCTCTGCTTTAGATTATGACTGCTATGTCTATTCACAACTATCAAGTCTTTGCAAACTTCCTCTCTCTGCTTGACTGAGGTAAACTTACTAGATTGTTGGTTAGCAGTTACTGCAATTGTACTGCTTTGCATTAGAGAAACAGTTTAGCCCAATTACCTCTGCCAACAGACCTAGGCTTCCCTATTGCTTTCTCGTCCCAAATTCAGCAGATATTAAGAAGGCAGCTCTTCAACCTTCATCTTCAACTCTGGTAGAAAACTCTGGAGGACACCTAAAAGAGGCATAGCTCAGATCCAGGTTAGGAGTGTGAAACCCTTAGCTATTAGACAAAGGTTGACAAGGTGGTGATCTTTAACCCCCTGAGCCTCTGCACCTATAGGTCACACTTCCTTGAAGACTATTCCTCTCCATTTCAAGTTACTTGAATGTATCACCTCCATAGAAGTCATCTATTCCCTTCTCTCACTCCTCTGTGTTACCATAGCCCCTGGCACATAGCTCTAGTGTAGCACTTACTACCACAGGGTACTGTTAGCTGTCCAGTTTATTTCTGTTTCCTTGTGCTTGGTATGTAAGATACTCAGTAAATAGCAGGTGTATAAATAATATCCATAATTTATTGAAAACTCACTAAGTGCCTCCCTTATACTAATTAATTTATAAATCACAAACATTCTAGGAGGTAAAGTTGGCAAGGTTATTATTATTTCCACTTTAGAAATGAGGAAAATCAGGGTCAAAGAATTTATGTACCATTTTTAAGGATTTGAATAATGGCAAATTCAGTCTGTGAACACAGGTAAATCCTGAAGCCTATACTTCTCACCTCTCAAATATACTGCTTCCTATTTGAATGAGTTCAGAAGAGGTAAAGGGTATCAGAGAAGGTGAAGAGAGGACATGGAAGGGAGATTATTCATGGACCCCTCAAGTATTTCAGGAAAGGCTATGTGGTGAGGTGACTATTGAATCCAAAGCCCTGAACTTTCTGTGTGGCAATGGGGCAAAAAACCTTTATACCTCTAGACCTCAATCTTCCAATATACAGCATCTTATGGAAGGAACTGGCCTAAATGATCTCTTGGTGTCTTCAGACTTGGACCTCTAACTAACTTAGGACCAGAGAGGTAATAACCATGGCTTCTGGCAGCTGGTTGCTTGAAGAAAGAAAGAGAAGTTTTCTACTGGCTATGAATCTCTAGAAGAAATGCCTAGGAGTATTGGGGGTCATGCTTACCTTAAAGGCAAAAGACCTGAGTCATTCCCATGATAGGTTCTACCTGCAGACTGCAGAATATTCCCTTATCATTACAGTATCATTTGCTTCATAGACCCATGCCAAAGGCCTGAGCATCCATGCAGCCATGGAGGAGTCATTGAAATGTTAAGTCCTTCCTGATTCACGTGCCGTGGATTGGCAGTTCCTTTTTCTCCCCTGTCTACTCCCTGAAGTCCCATTTATATCCAAGTTTTTGCCACAGGGCAGAAGAACTTTGAAGAATTGTTAGAGATGCAGTGGTAAATTCCTAGTGTTAGAAAGGGCCTGAAAGATCATTTAGCTTAACCCTTAATCAATGGAGTATTCCCTTCCTCATCCTCTTTTTATTTATTTATTTAATTTTTATTTTTATAGACTGCATTTTGATTCATCATTATACACAAATGGGGTACAACTTTTCATTTCTATGGTTCTATATAATGTAAATTCCCACCATTCATGCATATACATAGGGTAATAATGTCTGTCTCAGCCTACTATCTTTCCTTCCCCCACCCCCTCCAACCCCATTTTCCTCTATACCATACAAAGTTCCTCCATACTTCTCTTACCCCCCTGCTACCCCCTGCCCCTCTTATGTATCATCATCCACTTATCAGAGAAAACATTTGATCTTTGGTTTTTTTGGGCTTGGCTTATTTCATTTAGCATGATATTCTCCAACTCCATTCTTTTACCAGCAAATGCCATAATTTTATTCTTTATGGCTGAGTAATATTCCATTATGTATATATACCACAGTTTCTTTATTCATCAACTGAAGGGTATCTAGGTTGGCTCCACAATCTAGCTATTGTACATTGAATAGTTATGAACATTGATGTGGCTGCATCACTGTAATTAGCTGATTTTAAGTTCTCTGGTTATGAACTGAGGAGTGGGATAACTGGGTCAAATTGTGGGTCAATTCCAAGTTTTTTGATGAATCTCCATACTGCTTTCCAGAGTGACTGCACAAATTTAATCCTCATCCTCTTTGACTAGGATCTTCTTGTGTACTTCTAAAGACAGAGGGCATGTTCTCCCAGAGCAATTTATTTCATACATGGACAGTTAGAAAAGTCTTGAGTTGAGGTAACATCTGTCTAACTGTGGTTTCACCATTCAGAGGCACTAACTCTGCTAACCAGCAATACTCAGTATGTCAATTCCTTCTGTCTTGTCTCAGCTACTCAGTAGTTTGAAGACAGAGATTGTTGTCTGTTTCTTTTCTTTTCTGGGACAAAAAATTCCCAGGCCCTTCATACCATTTCTGATGTGATTTTTAGCCTCTTTCTTGACTGCTTGTTCCTCTCCGAATATTTCTCAGGTCATTTGCTGTTGCCTTAACATGGTGCTGAACTATCTCATAACACACTTTGGTCCTGTCCAGGGCAAAGGGGAATAAGGTCATCATCTCATTCCTTCTGGATGCTATATTTCTATTAATGTCATCTACCTCCATTTGACAGTGGGATGGCCCTGGCTTATAATATGGGATAAAGATATTTATAAGTATACCTAAGAAGTTCTAAAAAGGTCCTCACTTTTAAATGTTTTCATTCTACAGATTATCTGTCCCAGTAGCTGGTTTCTTGATGATGGACCTCACCAGCCCCATGGGAGATGATCACAAGAAGATCATATAGTACACTAGGTTATGACCAGAATCTTTCTGAGAACATTTATTTAGACTATCAAACACTTCTCTGGCCATGTTTCATTGGGCCAATGACCTTGATAGTTATCTCTAGGTTAATTATTGGTTAATGTGAACACCATCTTGCTAACCATGTCCATATGCACTACCCAAGGGAAGGTAGCCAGAAACAAATCATGCAAACACCTGGAGAGAAGTCTGACTTTTTTAATAATAATGATTCTTAACATGAACATTTCACAATTTCTGTAGCAATTTCACATTCATTTACTCCTGTAATTATCCTGGGACTCTGGTTATGATTGAGCTTGGGAATGGGTTTTGGTGCCATATGTTGATGACAGCATCAGGTACTGTGACTTAGATAAACACAAGCTGTCTCTTTCATCTTCTTCACCAGAGGCCTTGATGCTAATTGCTCATTTTGTTGGAAGAAAAAAGCCAAACCTGCCATTGGATTTCGAGGTACACACACACACACACACACACACACACACACACACACAGAGTGAGGTATAATTTGAAAAATAAGGGGAAAAGATTAGATGGGGATGAGGATGGGGAGAAGTAAGATGCACTAAAAAGAAAAGGCTTTTCACTAAAAAAATTGTTTGCACAGAGACTTGAATTAATGAAGAACCACACATACAAATATTTGGGATAAGATTTGGGAGCATTCTTGACATGTTTGAGGAACAGAAACAAAGCTAATTTGGTTGGAATAGAACAACTGAGGAATAGACTGATGGGAGAAAACATCAGAAAAGTAGTGGGGGTTCTTATATAAGACAGGGGAAGGGCTTTGGGATTTTACTAGGATTGAGATGAAGGGTTACTACTAGGTTTTGAGAAGAATAGTGATATTTACTTATTCAATGATCCCTGAGTACCTGAATCATCACAGATACTGGGGACACAGAAAGATAAAACTTTCTCAATTCTCTTTCCCATATTAATTAGTTAAACCATCTATAATTCTTTAATTACAAATATATTGTGAAAACTTCTAGACACTCTGTGGACACAAAGTAGATAAAGATAAATTGCTCATGCTCATATTCTAATACAAAAGAGGCAATTATAATTAAAAGTACTCTGAGAGCAGAAGGAAAAAACAGATAACTGGGAGGAATCAAGGGGAATTTCAAAAAGGACACTTCACTGAATCTTGAAGGATGAAAAGGAATTACTAGGTTAGAGAGAGGAAGAGGGAGAGGGAGAAAGGGAGGAAGAGATAAAAAGTATTCCACTTTAAGTAGCACCATATATGACAGTGGGAAGCTTGAGAGGGTATTGTGTCTTCAGTCTTCAGGAAGTAGAAGAGGAAATTCAAAATTTAGCATGCCTAAAAGAAATATATTGCTTTTCTTCACTAAATGTACTCCTACCCTAGTCTATCCCATTTTAGCAAATGATTTCACCATCCATGAAGTTATTCAAGATGAAACTTAAGAATCATCCTGATAGTCCCCTTTATCTTGCCACTTACATTCAATCAAACAATAATTGCAACAGTAATATCTCCAAGATATATTTTTTAAAATGGCATTTTTTTTATTCCTGGACATTGAACCCAGGAGCATTCCCCCACTGAGTCACATTCTCAGCCCTTTAAAAAATATTTTTAGACAGGGTCTTGTTAAGTTGCCCAGGGTGACCTTGAACTTGTGGTCTTCTTGACTCAGCTTCCTGAGTTGCTGGGATTGCAGGTGTGTACCACCACACCTGGATTCTAACATATGCCTTATAGAGGTAATTTTTTCATTTCCACACCCCATCTCAGTCTATGCTGGTGTCATCACCAATAGCCTCCTCTTTTTCACCCTTGTCTTTATACAACCTGTTCATCCCATAGAAAACAGGGGAGTCTTTAAAAATTTAAATTAGATAACACAGTAGTATCCCATTATCCATGGTATCCGTTTCTGATCATTAACCATGGTCCAAAATATTAATGTAAAATTCTAGAAATAAACAATTCAGAAGTTTTAAATTGCCATTCAAATAACATGATAAAAATCTTGAGCCATTCTGCTCTATCATATCTAGAACATGAGAGAAACAGAGAGAGAGAGTGCTCAATAGAGAGACCACATTCACAGAAATTTTATTACAGTATGCTATTTATTTTTTCTGTTTTATTATTTGTTATTGTTAATATCTTATTGTACTTGATTTATAAATTGAACTTTATCATAAATGTGTATTTATAGGAAATGACATAGTATATATAGGGTTCGGCACTGTTCACAATTTCAGTCATCTGAGGTTTTGGAACATTCCCTATATATGAGGGGGAACTATTTTATCACTCCTATGCTTAAAACTCCTCATCATACTTACAGTAAAATTAAAACTCTGTACCTTGCCCTATAAGACTGTATCATGTGACCTATGACTGTCTTGCTGACTTACTTTCCTACAATCCTACAGCTACAGTGGTCTTCTTTTAGTTCTTCAAACTTGTTAAGCTTATTTTCTCCCCGAGGTCTTTGTTGGTGCTGTTCACTATGCCTTGGATACCATTCTCTAAGATCTTGGTATGGCTGAACCCTTCTTCTTATTCAAGTCTCAGCTAAAATGTCATATTCTCTAGGAGGTCTTGCCTGGTCACACCATCTAAAAGAGTCACTATCCCAACATGTTTTCTTATTTCTTTCAGAGAACTTAATATCATCTGAAATAATTTTGTATTTGTTTATGTATTTATTGTCTTTATTTTACCCACTAAGACATATTATTCATAAGAGCAAAAACTGCAAATCCCCAGTAACCTGCCAGATTATCTGGTAGGTAGTAGGTGCACAAAAATATTTTTGAATAAGTAAATGAATATGTGAGTTAAAGATAAAAGAAATTTATTACTCTGCCAAAATACAATAGTTTCATTTCCCTAGGTCTACCCCCTACAATACCATACCCAGACATAATACAAACAAAAAACATAAGTTTTTTAAACATGAAAGATGAAGGCAGACTTCCCAGGGAACTAGAAATTTGAGGAATAGCATGGCAATTCATGCTACTTGTGTTACCTTATTGCTTCATATATCCTAGATAAGGCACTACAGAAACCTCCATCTTGGAATAGTCAGTGGGTATAGATAGAAAAAATAAAACAAACATAAACAACAGAAAACAATTCCAAGGAAAAATTTATTCCTTTGCTATGGTTTGCATGTGGTTTGAGTATGTTCCTCAAGGATTCATACTTTAAAATTTAATCCCCATTATGAGGTACTATGAGGGAGGAATTTAACCTGGGAGGTGTTTAGAATTAGATAAAATCATCAAAGAGGAACCCTCATGATTGAATACTGGTGGCTAAAACCACCAGTATGAAGAGGGAGAGATGATACACAAATGCTCCCTGTCTCTTGCCATGTGATTCCCTGTTCTACTTTGAGATTCTTCTATAAAGAGGGCCATCTCCAGATGCAGACCCTGCGCATTGGACCAGAATTTTAAGTCAAATAAACCTCTTTATCTGGCTCTGGGTATTTCATTATAGTAATAGAAAATAGACCAATATATTCCCTTAGCCAAAGGATGTCCTAACAATAGAAAATCTTTCCAGGAATACCCATACTACACCAGTCAAACCCTTGTAGAAAAGCTGAATGCCTTCCACTCTCATAGAAGGAGACAGTGATGTAATTCCTAGGCCATTGTAATGTTGGCGAGGCCAGGTGGGAAGCTCATTTTTAATACCCAACTAGAAAAAGCAGTTGGTGCACTGTTTTCCCTGCTTCTAGTTGAGTCTCCATCTTCACTCAGCTGCTATGAGAATTAGTGAAGAATTACAAAGATGGAGCTAGGCATTACTAGACTTCACCTCCATATCCATGTCTGTGGGCACCAGTGGACAACTGAATGTCCATCCCTACCTGGAAGCAATAAGACTAGAATGTTTGTGGCAGTGACATCGGGGGAGAAATAGCACTGTGGTTTCCCTCTATGCCTGATGTGAGGTAGGTCCAGGAGGTAATTCAGTTTTCATTCTTACCCAGAACCTCCCATATCAGCATCGCTCAGTGGTGAGCCAAATTTCTACCACTATTCTGCAATAAAAAAGTGGTTTGAATCAATTATTTGCCACTTCCCTCTTGATTATCGAGGGGCAAAAATAATTGATCTTACACCCTTACGTGGGTGCAATGAGGAGATGTGAGTTGGTGCAGCATGTTTACCAAAACGGCATCAGTAGGGCTAAAGAGGTAGCTAAATATCTACTCTGCCTATCATCAAAGAGGTAGTGTGAATCAGTGCTGTATTTTTTCTTGGGTTGTTGTCAGTGGAGTTAAGAAGAAAGCTAATCATACAGATCGAACCAAAATTTTTGCTACCTTAAAAGGGGGACTTCTTATCAAAAGAGAAAATTATATAGGATCCTATATGTCATGATCTCCAACATTTTCAGGATATATGACAGAAAATCACCTCAGGGAAAAAATCACAACTTGAATGAGAATAGACATTATATGCAATTCTGGGATTATCTGACATAGGTTTTAATGTGGACATCATAAATATGCTTCAATAAGCAATTTCAAAAACTCATGAAAAAAATTAAAACAATATAAAATCCCAGCAAATAAGTAATCATTGTAAAAAATAACCTAATGGAAAGTATAGAACTGAACAAAATAACTTTTTAAAAGCACATTGAATGGATTCAATAGGAGAGTGGAGATAAAATTAGTGAACATCAATAGAGAACAATTAACACATATAATAACAGAGAGAAAATATTGTGGAGAAATTAACAGAGAATCAGGGACCTGTGGGATTGTAATAAAAATAGCTAACATTTGTGTTATCAGTGTCCTGGAAGGAAAGGAGAAAGAGAGCAGAGATGAAAAGGTTTTAGAAAAAATAATGACTGAAAGTTCCCAAATATGTGAAAAAACAAGCACCTACAGATTCAAGAACCTGAGTGAACATTATGAAGGACAAACACAAAGGATTCTAGGCTAAGTCACACAACCATTAGAAAATGTAAAAACAAATTCTTGAAGAAAGTTGGTGTTAAAAGAGACATAATTTTTCTTAGCATTTAAGATCATGTTGTATAAGAACAAAGGTGTTCTAAATTATTTTTCAAGTTGTATGCTTTTATTTCTTTTTCTTGCCCAATTGTGCTCTTGCTAGGGCTTCCATATGATGTTGAATAGGAGTAACAAGATCTAACATCTTTTTCTTGTTTCTCATCTTAGAGGAAAACTTCCAGTCTTTCAACATTGAGTATTATGTTACGTGTTTTCTTCACATATGGCTTTTTTTATGTTTAGGTAGTTTTCATACTTCATTGACTGCTTTTATAATAAAATTGCCTGGTATTTTGTCAAATGCAATACTGAGCAATAAGAGCAATGCTGGAGGCATCACAATACCAGATCTCAAATTAGACTACAGAGCTATAGTAATACAACTGCATGGTACTGGCACCAAAACAGAGATGAAGACCAATGGAATAGAAAAGAAGACACAGAGACCAAACTACATAAATACAGTTATCTGATACTAGGTAAAGTTGCCCAAATTCATTGGGAAAAGATAGTTTTTTTAACAAATGGTGCTAGGAAAATATTTGTCAAGGGTCTACTCTATTGATAGGAGTGTCACACACAACTCAGACCATTGGCACTTGGTCTATCTCCTGGGTGTAATTAGAGTTTTTGAATAAGGGTGATAGCCTGTGACTGTCCATTATCTGGCTCTCTCATGCCCCTCGATCGCTCTATTAGAAAAGAAAGAACATTGCTTTGCTTGTCTTGTAACTGCTGACCATCCTCCCCTGATTCTCACTGAGAGAAAGACATTTCTGGGGTTTCTGACAACTTAAACTCAATGGGAGGGTATGGGGTTATTTACTCATGAAGTTATGATGCTCTTGTATGACCAGGTTTAACTAAATTCTGTAGATACAATTTTCATTTTAATATGGAATCTCTGCTGTAGATCTAATTTTATAGGGATTCCCCCCCAATATCCTAGTATAATAGGAATCGCAGTCTGTAGGGTAATTGGTTCTGCCTCAGGGAGGGACTTGAATTTTTTTTCTTTTGGTGCTGGGAATTGAACTTAGTGGCGCTCTACCACTGAGTCACACCCCTAACCCATTTTTATTTACTTTATTTTAAGGCACGGTCTTGCCTAGTTGCTAAGGGCCTCACTAAGTTGCTGAGGCTGTCCATTAAATTGAGATCCTTCTGCTACCGTCTCCCTAAGTGCCAGGATTATAGGTGTGTGACATTGCACCTGATAGGACTTTGATTTTTTATAAGTGCCCTATACAACAGGTGTTGTTTCATATTGAATACCTTTGGCCTGAGTCTGGAAGCTGCTATCTCCCAAAGCCTATGTGTAGTCATTTATTTGTCCATTTGGTCCAGAGATTCCAGGAATCAACTTTTGGGATGACTGAGACATCTAACATTAAAACATGCCCTAGAGACACAAGAGCCAAAATGATAGTTTTTTTTTTTTTTTTTTTTTTTTTTAGTTTATATAGTGCCTATTGTTGCTTTATCCCCACTGAAAAGTGGATGGGTGACTTTAAATGGAGGCCAGAAAATTTTGGAGGTGAGAAATATGTCCTTCCAAATATTCCTCCAAATAATGGGCCTCCTTTAATCATGTGGGAAGTTGTAGTATTAGGAGCTTATCTTGTTGGACTGGGAAGAAATTACCCTTATGAATTTGAAAAGTAACTCCAAAATTTAACAAACAGGGAAAGGCTGTTTCCCTTTTACCTTATGCCTATTCCATCTTAGTAAAGTTTTTACTTAGAGTTGTGATGATCTGTTAGACAAAGTTCAAAGGAGGTACACTCAGAGTTTTGTAATTTTCATAATGTTGAAGCCGAGTTTCTCATGGAAGTGTAGCACAGGTGTCTAATTCATGTCAGCAAAGCTTATGTATAATCTCAGTGTTAGTAAGTACTGTATATACAACCAGGAAAAGTTTTATTGTTGACACTCAAAGATGTAAGTGCATTAATTATGTTTTCATTCATTGAAATTTTTAATACATATAAATGTTAGACAAAGCTATAACTCCAAATAATTTACCCAGGGTATTTTGAATGTCATTTGTAAGGTGGCAATATCTGCCAGAGGTGTTTTAATAAAGTAGATAGCCTTGTTTAGTTTTTTTGTAGTCTTCAGTTTGCTTTCAAACATTAGTAGTGACTTTAAGCACAGGATGTACCTGGAAATTGAAAGGCAAAACGGTAGGAATCAGTATCCCTTCTTTAGTTAAGTCAGCTATTCTGTAGCATATTTACTACTTTTGTTGGTAGGGGAAAGGTTAATTGGTTTCTGCAGGATGAATCCAAACAATAGTATAAAAGTCACTTCAGGGGTTGGGATTGTAGCTCAGTGGTAGAGTGCTTGCCTAGCACGTGTGAGGCACTGGGTTCAATCCTTTGCACCACATAAAAATAAATAGATAAAATAAAGTTATTTTGTAAAGAAACAAAAACAAAAACAACAACAACAAAAAAAAACACTTTATCCAAGATGTTACCTGTTATGCTAACTGGGGAAGTTCATTCCAATAATGGGTAAAGGGATATTAAAGAAAAATTATTCATGCTACTTGTTAAAATGACAAGGAAGACTTTTATTCCAAGACTATTGCAACAGGTAGGTTTCAAGACTATTGTACTGGGACATTGGGCTCAGTTCCAAATACAATAAAAATCAGTAGGTTTGATAGCTACAGAGTAGTTTGGGAGGTTGAGAGATGGAAAATTACTAAAAGAGAACGTGGAGAATGGGGGTCTTTTTGCCAGTCTGGGCTAACAGGATTTTTGCTGAGTGCAGGTCTGGATGATCAGAAGTCAAGAGTGGAGATTATCTTTAAACTGACTTAAAAGAACTCTTGCTAAAACTTATCTCTTGAGGTCAAGGCCTAAGGATCAACTAGTAAAAAAGTGGTTTATAAGAGAATATTTCATGTGTAAGAGATCTTCTAGATCTGTAAGAGAATATTTGTCATTAGTGTTTGGGGAATAACCAAGATAGAAGCATCCTTTGGTAAAACTAGTCCCACTGTGTAATAGTTAAGTAGATAATTATGTCTTTAATTAATCTTTCTCCCTAGCTAATCACCTCCTGGTCTCATTAAAACAGTGGCCCATGCTTGTAATCCCAGCAACTGGAGGCATCACAATACCAAAAGTTTGAGAACAGTTTTAGAAACTTTGTGAGACCCTGAGAAACTTAGAGAAATCCCAATTCAAAATAAAAAAAGGACTGGGAATGTATCTCACTGGTAAAGTGCCCCTGGTTTCAATTCCAAAAAAGAAAAAGAAAACAAAGCACACACACACACACACACACACACACACACACAAACAAACAAAAATCCTGACTGCTTCCTAGGAATAGGAAGATTTGGGGGCACTTATGTCCAACAGAATTAGACAATGTTTTTTAATTTCAGGTCCTTAACTACTGTTACATAGTAGAAGAGTGGATGTCTGCTTGAAGGGGCAAGCTTCTATGACTAGTAGATCCATATTTTGGGGTTAGATCCCTATCATTGTAGGAGATCAGTGGTAGGCTGTGAAGGCAAGACTGGCTTTGAATGTCTACTGAAGATTGTAATCTGATCCTAGTAAGTATTGTAATTGCTTCACACATTTACCAGATATCACCAATTTAGGTCTTCCCTGTTTGTTAGGATCCAATATAACCACTTTGGTTCATTTCAGGGTTCACAGTTAAGGAGGGACTGACTTTGGTTGACTTGTTTGACCTAGAAGGGAGCTACCTTACTCTTGATGATAATTTTGATTTAAGTCATGAGGGATACTGTTTATAAACAGGCAGCACTCTACTCTGAATTTGTCTTCTGTGAATTTCTGCTGAATACATGAGATGTATGACGTCTGAATCATTTAACCAGTTGCCATCCTTGCAAGTAAAGAGGATTTATATTAGTCAGGATCCCCTTAAGAAATAACTGGATGGACCCAGGATTCAAATCAGCCTCCTCTGAACTTGCTAAATCGTGATTTGGCATGTGTCCGTTGACTGATAAGCTCACTCCAACATCTCCAGCTGACCAATGAGATCTTTGGCTTTGGCTAGTCTTCCATTAATAGTATTTGTGGACTGTTATGAGGCCTAATTTAAGTTATCCATCCTTTCAAGCCATAAAATCCACAATAAGGTGTATGTTTAATATGGTTCAAAGCTTCATCTGTGGAAATTCTTAACTTCCATACTGTGCAGGGATCTCTAGTAGGGACACCATTTTTTCATCCTGTATTTTGGCAGCCAATTGTTTAACTTTGACCCTTGTTAGGTGGAGTTTACCTCCACCAGATAAATTCTTTACAGTTAGGCAGCCTCTTTTTCATTTGGTTCTTAGATTATACCCTTAAGAAGAGACTAGTCCCTGAGGCACAAGGACAATATATGTCCTCCTGCAAACTAGAATTGGTTTCTCCTCCTTGACCCTCCCCTCCATTTTATGTTTTATTATATTGCTGATGCCCACCAACAAAACAGCGAGTGATTTACTCCTGTCACTGTCATTGTGGTATTGTGTTGCCTCCAGAAGCACTGAACTTCTTTCCGAGAGTCCTCCCTGCAATCTTGTATCCCTGAATTGAGAAGTTAAGTTTGTACTACTTCTTTAGACTGCATCTTGGTGAGCAGCAGTCATGAGCAAAATCCAGCACATATCTCCTGGTCTAGCATACTATTCAGTAGGATAGTCAGTCACTTTGAAGTCCTGAGAGGTGCAGTAATATAAACTTTTTTCTGTCTCAATCCAAGGGAGGGGATAAACACACATGCTCTGAAAGAGCAGATTTCCAGTAAAAGTAACAGAGGAATGTTGAAGATATCTCCTCCTACTATGCTAGGATACTGGCCTATGTCTGACATTTCTGACTGCTTATTTACTTGTCATAATGGTCCTCAGTAACAAGGACATCCTCTTGTCTCAGAGTATCCCAAATTGCCAACCCAACTTTGGGGTTCTCCCTCCACTATATTTCATTATGGGGTTAGAAATGCCTTAGGAATAAATTTAGATAAGGAGGAACAAGTCTTGTGTACTTAAAACTATAAAACATTTCTGAAAAAGTAAACAGGGCCTAAATAAATGGTAAGCTATCCCATATTTGTAGATTGGAAGACAATATTTTAAAACAGAAATACTATCAAAAATCATATGAGTCAATACAATCCCTATCAAAATTCCAATGACTTTTTTTGTAAAAATGGAACAGCTTATCCTAAAATTCACAGGGAATTTCAATAGATGCAGGATAGCAAAATTAATCTTGAAAGAGCACAGAGTAGGACGATTTACACTTCCTGATTTCAAAAGTTATCATAAGACTATAGTAATCAAAATAGTTTGTTATTACACTATAAGGCAGTATGGAGATTCCTCAAAAAAACTAGGAATGGAACCAATGTATGATCCAATGAGACAACTCCTTGGTAAGTATCCAAAAGATCTAAAATCAACATACTGTAGGAATACAGCCAGATCAATACTTATAGCAGCACAATTCACAATAGCCAAGTTATAGAATCAGCCCAGATGCCTGTCACTAGATGAATGAATAAAGAAAATGTGGTGTGTATACACAATGGAGTTTTTCTCATCCATTAATAAGAATGAAATTATGGCATTTGCTGGCAAATGGATGGAACTGGAGACTGTTCATCTAAATGAGATAAGCCAGACTCAGAAAGTCAAAGGTCAAATGTTTTCTCTCATATGAAGAAGCTAGATCAAAAAAGGGGAAAAAAGTGTGGGGGACAGGTCTCATGAAAACAGAAGAGGGATCAGTGAAATAGAGGAAGGGAATTGAGAAGGAGGTAGAAGGGACAGGAAAGGAAGGGATGACAGAATAAAAGTTACTAAAATATCCTGTATACATATATGAATATACCACAGTGGATTTCATCTTTATGTATATCTATAATGCACTAATTAGAAAACACATAAATAAATAGAGGAAACATCAGTAAAGCAGAGGAAAGGGAATGGGGAAGGGAGTAAAGGAGGGAAAGGGGAAGTATTGGGGACTGAATTGGAGCAATTTAAATTCCATGCTTGCATAATTATGTCAAAATGAACCCCAATATTACGTATAACTATAATGCACTAATAAAACATCAAAAAAACCTGTGTGGTATTGGCATAAGGGTAGACATATACACCAAAATAATGGAAATAAAAGAATAGAAATAAATCCCCACTTTTATGGTCAAGTGAGTTTAGACAAGCATACCAAGATCATTCAATAGCAAAAAAAACCTCTTCAAGAAACAATGCTGGTAAGAGTGGATATTGACATGCAGAACAATGATACTGGGTTCTTACCATACATCACATACTGAAATTAACTCTAAATAGATCAAAGATTTAAATGTAAAAGCTAAAGTCCAAACTCTTAGAATAAAACCTAGGGACAATTTTGCATGACCTTGGAATTGATAATTATTTCTATATACACCAAAATCATAGACAACAAAATAAAAAAATAGATTAATTGACCATTAAAGTTGAATATGTTGGCACACAAAAGTGCACTGTCAAAAGAATGAAAAGGTGTTTCATAGAATGAGAAGCAACATTTGCAAACCACGTATCTGATAGGGGTTTAATATCCAGCGTGTATACAGAACTCCTGTAACTTGATAAACAGATGAACAACACAATTAAAAATGGTCAAATGACTTGAATATGAATTTCTTCAAAAAGAATATACAAATGGCTAATAAATATGTGAAATATGTTCAATGTAATTAGTTATTAGAGAAATACAAATCAAAACCATAATCAGCTATCACTTCACACCTACTGGGACGGTTATAATTTTTTTAAATGGAAAATAAATGTTGGCAAGAATGTGGAAGATTTGGAACACTAATAGATTAATGGTGGTAATGTAACATGGTGCAACTGCTGTGGAAGACAGTTTGGCAGTTCATCAAAAAGTTAAGCATAGAATTACCATATGACCAAACAATTCTATCTCAAGGTATATACACAAAGTAATTGAAAAGAAGGACTTGAACAGATAATTGTATGCCAATGATCATTGCAGTGTTATTTCCAATAGCCAAAAGCTGGAAACAACAGAAGTGTCCATTGACAGAATAACTTAACAAAAGGTGATATATACAGTCAATGTAATATTCAGCTGCAGAAAGAAATGACAGGCACATAGTACTACAACAATGAACTTTGTAAACATTCTGCTAAATCAAATAGGTCAAACAAAAAAGAATAGATACTGTATGATTCCACTTATGTGACATATCTAGAATAGGCAAATTCAAAAATTAAGACTAAATGGGGTTTGGGGGGAGTTGAGAATGGAGGATTAATTGCTTTATTGGTACAGATTGGAAATAATGATAATGTAATATTTTCAACACTAAAAAAGTAAAGCAAAAAGGAGTGACTAAAGAAAGTTATTTTAACAAAAAGGAAATAATAACAGGGAATATTTGAAACCTCAGAATGGAAAGAATGTTGGGATAGGTAGAAATAAAATGAATATTATAGACTCAATTCTCATGTGTTCCTAAAATTATATGTGATTATTGCTGTAAAAACACCATCTGATTAGGTATTTAATATGTGTGAAGGAAATGCTTAAGACAATTATGTGTAAATGAAAGAAAGCTTTCCTACATTCAAAGAGGCAAAATGTCTACATCAGTTTACTTTGATAAGTATACTGTACATACATTATATTACTTAGAGCAGCTACCAAGAAAATCATACAAATTGATACTCGGGAAAACTATAAGTAAGTGAATAAGAATTTCTGAATCATATACATTTAACCCACATGAAGGTAAGAAAATGTTAAATAGAGGAATGACAGCAGAGGAAACAAACAGAAACAAAAAATGAAATGGCATATTTAAGCCCTAATGAATCAGTAATTACCTGCAATGTGAATAATCTAAATGCACCAATTAAAAGTCAGAATAAATTTAAAAAATAATTTCCAAACAATATGTTGTTCAAAAGAAATTTACTTTGGGTCTGCTGATATAAGGTTGAAAGTGAAACAATGCAGAGGTATGCCATGCCAACAATCATAAAAATAAAACCAGGATTAATTACTTTGATATTAGATAAAGTAGATTTTGGAGTTTACTAAAAATCTAGTAACAAAGAGGGATATTGCATTGTGATAAAAGGATCAATCCATAAGAAAAACATAACAGTTCTAAGTGCATACATAGTAAATGAGAGAAACTTAATATACATAAACCAAACCCATTAGAGCCAGAAAAAACAAAGAAAAATCCACAATTATAGTTGGGATTTCATTATTCCATTCTCAGCAACTTATAGAAAAACTAGACAGACTATCAAGAAGATGTAAAAGATCTAAGCAACACAAATAACTAATAATTGACATATATAGAACATTCAAACTAATAAGAACAGAATACACCTTTTAAAGAAGTGCTAAGATACACCATGTCCTAGTTAATCAAACAAACACCTAGATGTTCAAAAGAAAAAAAAATAACTGCAATGATTCACTTTAGCTGTTGCTATAGGTTAGAACTCAGAATTGAAGGGTCCCTGAAACTTATGATATGGTATTTGAACTTACTTATTCCTGTTTGCAGTGAGAGACCACAGGTTAAGGGGAGAAGGGTAATGGATCACACATTCTAGATAATGGTAAGAAATTTCACAAATTTTTGGAAAATGAGATATATCTTGGTAGTTTATTGCCTAAGTAAGTTATGTAGAATTACTACCTGCAGAGACCTGATGTTACCAGTGGTACGTGGCACTTATTCACTGGGGCTTTTCAATCTGACCCTTACATGTAGAAATGAATAATGCCCCACAAAGTACCCTTTTTACTTGAAGTCTTGGGTAGCAGACTGAAGGATGAATGGGCACAGAAAACATTTTCATTTTTTGTCTAATTTAAGGTAATAAGTATGGAAACCAAGGAGTCTCTGAGAAGGAAACAACTGGCCCCAATGGAAGACTTCAATGGGCAGGTTTAATTTTTAGGCCTGTGATATGTTTAAAAGCATGATGGGATCCTAGCAAAGAGTGTGTATTTTTAAAATAAGTGCAGATAACAATTGACTGGAAACCAACAAAATAGAAGAAAACAGAAGAAACAAAATTACCTATATCAAACTTGGGAGGACTGTCAGCAATGGCCAGGGGAATATCAACAAGATGAGACTTGGAAATTTCTCTGTGTGAGTGCGTGAGTATGCGTGCGTGTGTGTGTGTGTGTGTGTGTGTGTGTGTGTGTGTGTGAGAGAGAGAGAGACATTACCATCAACCAGAGTGCAAAACTCTCTTAGAGAACCTAGGAGGTGCACTAAGGCACTTAGGCTCCACAGGAATAGAAATAAGAAAAGAAATGAGAAATATGGAAACATATGGCTCCAAAGAGACTTGTGGAACCCCATCAGCTAGAGGTACAAGAAACACACTTGAATGGAGCTCTGCTAATAGAAAGGTGAGGGCACTGAGAGAATGTAACAGAATTAATGGTTCCTTGAATGTATGTGAGAGTCTACAGGCTGGACAAAGGAGGGGGGTGATGCTTTCCTGGTCTGTATCATTCTGTGGTCACTAGGAATACATAACAGTGAGGATATCAGTTAAAGAAGGGAATTTTTAAAAAGTTTTATTTGTTTCAGTTATACATGACAATAGAATATACTTTGACATATCATATATACATAAAGTATAACTTCCCATTCTTGTACTTGTGCATAATGTGGAATTACACTGATCATGTATTCATATATGAACATAGGAAAGTTATGTCTGATTCATTCTACTGTCTTCCCCATCCCCACCCAACCCTGTCCAATCTGGTGAATCACCACTCCTCCCCACCCCCACCTGTTGTGAGTTAGTGTTCATATATCAGAGAGAATATTTGGTCTTTGATTTTTCAGAGTTGTTTTATTTCACTTAGCCACTCCTCCCCACCCCCACCTGTTGTGAGTTAGTATCCAAATATCAGAGAGAATATTTGGTCTTTGATTTTTCAGAGTTGGTTTATTTCACTTAGCAGTAAATTCCATCAATTTACTGGCAAATACCATAACTTCATTCTTCTTTATGGCTAATATTCCACTGTGTCTATCCATTCAACTGTTGAAGGGCACCTAGGTTGGTTCCATAACTTAGTTATTGTAAATTGAGCTTATAAATATTGATATGGCCATGTTACTATAGTATGCTGACTTTAAGTCTTTTGGGTATATGCCAAGGAGAGGGGTAACTGCGTCAAATGGTGGTTCCATTTCAAGTTTTCTGAGGAATTGCCATACTGCTTTCTATAACGGTTGCACCAATTTGCAGTCCCACCAGCAATGTATGTGTACCTTTCCCTCCATATCCTTGACAACATTTATTGTTACTTGTGTTCTTGATAATTGCCAAGAAGGGAAATGTTTAAAGAAATAAATGTGACTATATAATAAATTATCCAGTGAGTTGGAATTTAGTCCTCTCAGCACTTACTGTGTACCAAGTCCTATGGTGAACACTGAACATATAGAAATCAGTCAGAGACCATCACTTTCCTCAAGGAGTTCTGAGTCATGTAAGAAAAACTGACATACATACACAAAGATGTAATAATAAAGAGGGTTGTCTTACAATATCCAGACATGTAATGGGAGTATTAGTTAGCTAAAACTATAGTACTCAATAGACACATGATGACAATTTCATTGCCCAGATGGTAAAAGCAGCAATTAATTCATTTATTCAAGTGAGAAATACTTATTGGAAATTTGTATTTATGGACATTGCACTTGACAATGAAATTATAGCAATGAACAAAAGAAGGTTCTGAAATTGCTCTCATGGTTTATGTACACTAGGGAAAGAAGAGAGAGAGAGAGTAAATATTCATATGGAACCACAAAAGTCCCTGAATAGATGAAATAATCTTGGAGTAAGAACAAAGTGTTAGGGCAATATACTACCTGATTTCAAAATAAACCACAAAGCTGTAGTAATGAAATAGTTTTGTACTTGGCATAAAAAGAGACATAGGCCAAAGGAAAAGAGTAAGTAGCCCAGAGATAAATTCACATATTTACATTCAATTGGTGTTTGATAAAGGTGCAGGTAAAGCTGGATATCCACATGCAGAAGAGGGAAGTTGGAGCCTTAAAGAGAGAGAGAGAGAGACAGAGAGAGAGAGAGAGAGAGAGAGAGAGAGAGAGAGAGAGAGAGAGAGAGGTGTGAATGTAAAGAGCTGAGTGAACAATGTTCCAAGCAGAATGAACAGCTAGTATAAAAGCTGTAAGGAATGAATGAGTCTAGTGATTTTCTGCAAAGGAAGGCAGATAAAGGCCAGTATGATTGGAGCAGGATGAATAAGGAGAAGAGTGATAATAGATGAGGTTAAAGAGGAAACCAGGGTCCCGTTTATGTAGAAATTATATTGTGTTCCTTTATTTTTGCAATATAATGGGAAGTCATTAGACAGTTTTGAATAGGGAAGACAAATTGACTGATTCACAATTTTAAGAGTTCACTACGACTTCTTCCTGTAGAATGAATGGTTGGGAGGCAAGGATTGAAACAGAAGTCCAGTAAATTGGTAATTGCAGTGGTCCTTATGAAAGATAACAGTGATTTAGAACAGGGTTGTGTCTGTGGAAGAAGAGAGAAGTGAAAGGATTTAGTATAGGTTTCAGAGGCTGGGACCACAAAACTTCCTGTTGAATTAGAAGTGTGGGAGAAATGACACCTACATTTTGGCTGAGCAATAAGACCTTCTGCTCTAGATTTGATTTGAACAAGATATACAGACTGACTGGCAGTTTGTAAGTAATAAAAAAAAAACAAGGGAATGCCTGGCTTTTAGCATGAAATTTATAAAACAGGAAAGCAGTAAAGGTGATGGTGGTGAGGTAAATTTTTGACCATATAAGTCTCAAGCTCACTTTTTGGTCTAGGCTGGCTGTCCTTTCTTTCTTATAGCTTCTGAGACTAAGACTGTCTTTCACACCCTTTTCCTGAATCTCTGTCCTCCTCTAAGATACACTAATAATCAGGAAAGAATATCCCAAACTCCCCCCTTTCTTACTGTGTTCGTCCTATATACACACCTAGGAGAAAGTAAGGTTCTGAATGATGAGCTTGTGGTAGTGAGTACAAACTCAAACTTGGAGCTGTGATACCATAGCCATTTCATCCCTTTTCTAGTTCTATACCCAGAAAATAGAAAACCACTCAGAAGGGTATTCAGCAAATGTCCACATGCCCTCGAGGCAAATCTTTTACTCTTTTTTTTTAAAATTTGAGGAACATCAATAATGAATGACTCTTGGTAGCATAAGGAGTGATTTGCATCCTTGCTTTCCTTAGTGATGTTGTGTAACAGACGCAGATGGAGGCCCTATGAGTCAGGAAAAACAAAATAATCTCCAAGGGATGCATTAATTTCCTTTCATTTAAAGGCAAAACAGCATCTGCATATTCCATTCAACTGTTCTGAGAGCAATCTGGGGCCTCATGCCTTCCCTTTGCCAGATACTTTCATTGAGCTAAAGGTGGGAAGACACCAGGAAATGCGTTACATAAAAATCCATTCAACTTCAAAGGAAAATGCTAGATTCTGGGCTTCGGAAAACTCTGGGGAGATCCCAACTATCTACAGCTGTATCTACAGTTACTCCCTCAATAGCACCTTGACTCCTGTAATCCATAATATTCTTGGTGCTGTGAGGATACACTATTTTTAATAAAGTGTACTATTCTGATTGCTTGGTGTGCACTTGATACTGTTCTATTATTTCATTTAATCTTCACAACAGTTTATAAGGAAGGTTCTACTTATTACCTTCTTTTTATACATGAGGAACTAGAGTATTGGAGTAATAATGTGATCTGCTCAACAAAGTGAACATGTGAAATAGACTAAGATTGATCTGATTCCAGGACCCTTTTTTTAGAAGAACAATTAATTTTATTTTTTCAGTTTTTAAAAATAGAGTATTATAGTTATACACAATATTGGGTAATTTTGACATAATTATACAAGTATGGAATATAATTTGCTCCAATTCAGTCCATAGTGCTTCCCCTTTCCCTCTTCTTCTACTTCCCCACTGTTCTTTCTCCTCTACTGATCCTTATTCTATTTATTTATACTTTTACTAATTAGTGCATTATATATATGTATATATAAGTGAAATTAATTGTGGTATATTTATATATGTACATAGGATGGTTTGTACAGATTCATTCTGCTGTTGTTCCATTTCCCTATCCCTCCTCCCTCCTTAAATTCCTTCTTTTACCTCATTGATCTCTCTTCTATTTTCATGAGACTCTCCCCACCAAATGCCATCTTTTCATTCTTCTTTATGGATGAATAAAATTTCATTGTGTGTGTGTGTATATATATAATTTGTGTTCTTTATCCATTCAACTGTTGATGGGCATTTGGACTACTTATGCACCAAATTGTGAATTGTGCTGCTATAAGTATTGATGTGGCTGCATCCCTAGAGTATTCTGATTTTAGGTCTTTTGGATATATACCAAGTAGTTGGCTAACTGGGTCATATGGTGGTTCCATTTTTGAGGAATCACTGTGCTGCTTTCAAGAGTGGTTGTACTAATTTTTACTTCCACCAATAATGTATGAGTATAACTTTGTTTTCAAACCCTCACCAACATTTATTATTATTTGCATAAAGAACCCATTCTTCATATCTTCATTCAATGATTATTCTCATTAGACTATTTTGCACTTTTATGCTTTTGCATGTGACATTTCTTCTACTTAATATTCATCCTTCTCATTTCTTTTTTGAAAATTTTGATTCATCCCTCAAAAAAAAAAAAAAAGAATTAAGTCATTGACCCCTTACAGGGCAAAGGGAAGCTCTTCCCACCCCTTTACCAGCCACACAAGCAGGTTTCCTTCCTAACAAATACTGGCTGAACTGGAAGAATAAAATCTGGTATGAAAAAAAAAACCCACCTCATTATTTCTCTTCTGTGAAACCTTCAATAGCTCTCCCAGGCAGAAATGGTTGGTCTCCACTTTGTGATTATTTGTTGATTATACTGCTAATCAGCAGGCATTTTAATTGGAGGGTTCACTACTTGGTTAGTTTCTTGATTATGATCAGAGCCCTTGGAAGAGGAGAACTGAGCACAGGTGCCCAGGAAATGACTGGTGAATTAATGAATAAATAAACTAATTAATAAACAAATGATAGATTGATCCAAAATTCTGCTAAATCTATAAATGGAAATATGGATCTTGTCCTTTTTTGAAAGTGAGAGATACATCCCTTCATTAAGAACTGCTCTGTTTCCCCAACTTTCAACCTATAGTTATTTCTCATTTTAGTTAAACAGCTTCAGGGAAGCTGGGTAGGGTCAAGGCAGGATGGTACAAAAGATCTCAGATGATCTGCTCTAACAGAGGAGAGATGGATTCTGCTCTGCCTGGGAAAGGCAAAGACTGAGTTGGGGTGGAGCAAAACAAGGGTGAATAGCAAATGGAAACAAAATTTATTCAGTAAATGTTATAAAAGTAAGGAACATAAATTGTTTTCCAAATCCCACTAAACTGAAACAGACCTCTTAGATCTTATGATGCATAGCTTGAGGATCATTGAAAAGCCTTCTTATTTCACTCAACCAGGTGTACTAATCCCGTTGGTGACAAAGCTCATTTAGACAAACTGTTGGCTGCTAGTCGTATAAAAGATTTAAACAGGAGTTCAGAAATATTAAATAATTTAAGTATGAGGGAGTAGTCAGGGGGGACAGCTTGACTTCTATGTCCTATACAGGTCTTGGAAAGTTTGACCCTCAAGTTTCATTTCTTTCTTGGTGTAGAGCCCTTGAAAATGTTAGGTGATGCTTCTGTTAGGAATGTTCTGTAAAGAATGGCCCTGTAATCCATGAACAACCATCCCTACATCATTTTAGCTTGAACTGCTTCCTCTCTTGAGAGTAGAAGAACTATACTTTATTAGGTTGCCTTATACTAGTGGTATGGATGGCTCATACAGAATCACCAGAACCAATCAGATACCTCTCTTTTCAACTTTGTGTTCAATGATTTCTGCATTCTTGTGTTTAAAATTGGCCATAGTGAGAATAATTACATCATGGACAATAATAAACAGAAGTCAGAGATTTAAAATTTTTCTCCAGACACATGGTTATTAAATGTTTTCCACCATACCACCA
Source organism: Sciurus carolinensis (assembly GCF_902686445.1). Lineage (NCBI taxonomy): Eukaryota > Metazoa > Chordata > Mammalia > Rodentia > Sciuridae > Sciurus > Sciurus carolinensis. Next base: position 49,723,969 of record NC_062232.1, read on the forward strand.
ACTGTAGACAGAATGAAGATAGTTAAGTAAAATTAAACATCTGCTAGAGTCTTTGGGAAGATCTTATTTTTTAGTTCAGAGAAAATGCCAACATAGAGCAGTATTTTAAAATCATAAAAGTGGTGAAACCCTTTGATTCAGAAATCTCACTACCAAGAATTCATCCTAAAGCAATGACTTAAGTGAAAACGAAAAGATATAATCAACAAAATGTACACTGTACCATTGTCTGGAACTGAGAAAATTTAAATAGTCTAAATGATCAGCAATTAGGTAATAGTGAAGTAAATTATGCTATAATCACTAAATGAAATCTTTTGCAGCCATTAAATATAACTATAAAATCTGTAAAAATATGGAAAATGCTTATGTTAATTTAAGTGATAAAGCAGAAAACATAATTGTCTGTAGAGTGTGATTACTACACTGTTGAAAAAGTTCTGCTGTAAACCAGAGATTGGAAAATAAAATTTAAGGATGACATTAGTTGTCCCAGAGTAGGCAAATGCTCAGTAAATATCTCATTCTTTAATTCAACAAAATATTTTGTTTTCTGTCTTATTTGTACCCTATTGTGTGCCAGGAATTGAGGTTCCAGAGAGCATTCAGAAACATTTCTTCTTGAAGGAATTATTTTAGGTTGATGGATTAATAGTAGATTTGTTTTTCTTCTTTACAAATTCTAGAAATGATGTTGACATAGTTTAATGTAGAAGTTAAAAGAGAAAAGTGAAGTTAGAGATTAGAAAATAAAAATGCTTCAGAGAGCTGGGAACCTGTGAGAAATAGCCAATCAGAATATGCATTTGCAATGATTCTATATAAGAGAAAAAAGGAGGTACCCAAAATACTGGGAATTGAGAAGATGTTCTGGAATGTCTCTCCAAAGTCCACGTTTTGGAGGAGTGTGAACCAGAGCTGTACAGAGGGGAGTGTGTAAGCAATGATGGATGTAACAAGGAATGTAGGGTTGCTAAAACAATCTCCAGGGACTGATGCCTGCATTGAGTTGAGACTGACCAAAATGCTAAGGACTCTCCACATTGATATCAAGAAGATTGTGGTTTGGCAACAAGAATGTGTAGACCTGCTGCTTGGGCAAGAATAACATGTATGTTGGATAATACAATATGTTAATGCTCAAAGTCTGGGTTATCTGGCACAGATTATATGGTACTGGAAGCAATGGATTCATGGAAAATTCACATATATACTATGTGCTGGGTGCTTTCCCTGATTCCCTTGAATTCTTGGGAACACAAAAGCTCCCATTTCCAACCTTCTTTCCTCTAGCTATAAAGATGGTATTTCTATCAATTTTAGCAATACCTGTACCAATTCTGCACAACTCTCTAGTAAAAATTACATGGGGAATGAGATAAAAGGATGGGATGGGAAATTGCACCTGAATGGATTCTTTCTTCAAATTATTGCTTCATTTTGTTCATCTAGTTTGAAAATTTTGAAATTGTCAGTAGTAGTAGTTTTAATATTGTTCCAGAGTTTTATGTTGTAGTCTGTGGGAGAGATATGTTGTAGTAGATGGGCTCTATTTTGGCCAACATCAGAAGTATACCATATGTTTTGTTCTCAAAATTTCTCAAGCTAATTTTCACTGAGTGGGGAAATCTGGGAACCTGCATAATCACCTTAGAAAATCTATCTACTTCCTAGTAGAAGATCTGAGAAAGAATATATATAATGAATGTGTTCTCAGTATAGTATTGACTGATTATATTAGTAAAGGGTTCAAATAAATGATCTTGTTATGGTTTGGATATGAAGTGTCCCCCAAAAACACAGGTGTGAGATAATGCCAGAATGTTCAGAAGTGAAATGATTAGATTATGAGAATTGTAATCTGATCAGTGGACTTGAATGGAATAATTGGGTAGTAACTATAGGCTGATAGGATGTGGTTTGCTGGAGGAAGTAAGAAATTGGAGGCATGTCTTTGGGATTTTATATTTTGTCCTTGGCTTGCCCCCTGCTTTCCTGGATATCAAGAACTGAGCAAATTTCCTCTGCCTCACTCTTCCACCATGATGATGTCCTGTCTTGCTTCTGGTTCAGGGCAATGGAGTTAGCTGACCATGGACTGAACCTTTGAAACCATGACCCAAAAATAAACTTTTCCTCCTCTAAGTTGTTTTTGTCAGATCTTGGGGTCACAGTGATGCAAATTTGATTAAAACAGACCTAAATATCCCATCTAAAGAAGGTAGAAAGGGGAGAACAAACTAAACTCAAAGCAAGCAGAAACAGGAGAATAATAGAGAAAAACGTAGAAATCAGTGAAATTGAAAAAAATGAGAACCTACAAGTCACCAATATTATAAATAAAAATGAGGACATCACTATAGATCTAAAGAAGGGAATGTTATACATAATATCATGCCCATAAAATCAATAATGTAAAGAAAATGGGTCAATGGATTGAAAAACAAAAGTTACCAAAGCTCTCTCAACAATAATTAAATAACTTGAAGCATCCTAAATTTATTAAAGAAAGTGAATTTGCCATTAAAACTTTCTAAGAAAGAAAACTCCTTGTTAATTTGGTTGATATTGTAAATTCTACCAAAACTTATGGGGAAAATAATGATTTACATAATCTCTTCCAGAAGAGAAATGTTCCTGAATAATATTTCCTAACTCATTTAAAACAAAACCAGCCAAAGACTATCAGAGAAAACTATTAGTCAATATTCACCATTTACATAGATGAAAAAACCATCAACAAAATATTAATATAAAAACCAGAGACATGAAAACTTCATAATATATTGCCACCAAGTATAGTTTATCTCAGGAATGTGATACCTAGTAGAAAATCAATAGTATATTTATTTCACCATATCAGTAGGACAGCAATGAATATTATCTCGAAGAACTTGCAGAGTAAAACCTTGACAAAATCAACATCCATTCATAATAAAAACTCTAAGCCAGAATAGAAAGTAATTTCTGTGATCTGGTAATGGGTACATATAAAAAAGAAAAGAAAAAAGGAATATATTGTCTCTATTTGCAGACAACATGATTGTCTATGTATAACACCCAAGGAATTTATAAAAGTTTCTAGAAATAGAATAATTTATTTTTTAAATTCACACAACAGGTCAATATCAAAAGTAAATTATATTTTTATATACTAACAATGAACAATTAGAAATAGGTATTTAAAAGCATTACAATTTATAGGAATGCTTAAGAAATTATATATTTTAATACATACCTAAAAATTCATACAGGGTCTGTATTGTAAGAAATATGAGATATTGGTAGAAGAACTAAATAGAGAAATGAACTGAAAGATGTAAAATATTAGAAAATATTTCACCAAACTAACTAATGGATTCAATAAAATTTTATTAAAAGTTGGTCAGAAAATTTACGGCTAATAGTCTTATCCTAAATTTCATATGGAAAGGCAAAAGAACTAGAATGAAGAGAACAATCTTAAAAATACATGAATATAATTGGAAGACTTACACTAAAGTAATCCAGACAGTAGTATTGTTGAAAGGATAGATATATACAGCAATAGACAAGAATGAGGAGTCCAGAGGTAGACTCAAACATATGTGGTCATTTGATTTTTTTGGCAAAGTTTCAATGATGATTCTATAGAGAAAGGATAGTCTTTTCAACAAAAAGAAACATTGACTAACACTTTGTTCCTAAAATAACAGAGAAAGAATCATAGACTGATTTGTAAAAAATAAAGTAAAACAGGAATGAGCGTCCATTCAATATAGTACTAGAAGTCCTAGTCAGAGTTATCAGCAAGAAAAAAATAATCAGCTGTCTAAACAGAAAGGAAGAAGTTAAATTCTTCCTATTTGTAGACAATAATATCTTATACAAAGAAAACCTTTCAGATATCACCAAATTTTGGAACTAATAAATTTGATTAATTTTCAGTATACTAAATCTGCAAAACAAAGTCAGTTGTTCAAAGTACACAAAATTTCAGTGAGACAGTACTAAAAATTTCAATGTGGCAACAGTAGTTAGTAACAATGTACTGTACTGTGTGCTTGAAAATTGCCCAAAGGTAGTTTTAAAATGTTCTCACCACAAAAATTGATAAGTGTGTGAAGTAATGCATTATTTTGCTAAAATAATACAATTTTATTGTTAGATTATTTTGAGGTAATGCATTTGTTAATTAGTTTGATTTAGTCATTGCACAATATATATATTAAACATCATACTGTTTATCAGAAAACAATCACATTTTTATTTTCAATTAAAATAAATAAATAGAAAGTGCTACTTGTTTTCCAAAAAGGCAGCAGTTTCTTTTTGTAGTAGAATTTTTGTATATTAGCTAACAACTACCCAAAGAAAAAGAAAGCAAGAAGTCAATCCCTTTTGTGGCAGTATTGAAAATAAAAAAATACATAACAAAAATTTAACCAAGGAGGTGAAATCAAAATATTGATGAAAGAAATTAAAGAAGAGATATATAAGGATACCCTGTGTACTATTATATTTTATATGTAAATATTAATTGGATGAATTAATATTGTTAAAATGTCCATACTACCCAAAGGAACCTATAGATTTAATGCAATTACTATCAAAATATCAATATTTTTTCAGGAAATAGATAATAACAACATTTGTACAGAATCACAACAGACTTCAAATAGCTAAAGCAATCTTGAGAAAGGAGAAGAAAACTAGGTATGACACTTCTTGATTTCAAATGGTATTATAAAGCTGTAGCAACCCAAGTAGTATGGTACTAGCATAAAAACAGACATAGATCAATGGAACAGTATAGAGAGCACAGACAAACCCAAACCCAGGAATGCATGGTCAACTAATCCTTGACGAGGGGGCCAAGAATACACATGGGGGAAAGGAAAGTCCCTTTAATAACTGGTTGTGGGAAATTGGATATCCATATGTAGAAGATTGAAATTGGATGCTCCCCATTTGTTTACAATAAAATAAATAAATAAAAAAGAAATTGAATGCTTATCTTCTATATTGAAAAATCAACTCAAGTAGGGCACAGTGAGGGACTGAGAGAGGAGAGAGGCTAGGGGTGGGTGCTAAGGCAGGAGGATTGCAAATTCAAAGACAGCCTCAGCAACTTAGCCGGGCCCTAAACAGTTTAGCAAGACACTGCCTCAAAATAAAAACTAAAAAGTGCTGGGTATGTGGCTCAGTGGTTGAGCACCCTTGGGTTCAATCCCTGGTATAAAAAAAGATCAACTCAAAATGGATTAGAGACTTAAATTTAAGATATGAAACCATAACAGAAGAAAATATAGAGCAAAAGATCCTTCACTTTGGTCTTGGTAATGATTTTTCAGATATGCTACCAAAAACACAGAGAACAAAAGCAAAACTGAACATATGAGACTTCATCCAATTGAAAAAATAAACTTAAGCACAGCAAATGAGACAATGAATAAAATGAAAAGACAACCTATAGATTGAATGAAAATATTTACAAATGATATATGATAGGTGGTTAATATATAAAAACTCATGAAACCCAACAAGAGGAAAACCCCAAAACTAAACATGTAAAAATAATCCTATGAAATCCAATAAAAAAATGAGTGGAGGTCCTGAACAGATGTTTTTCCAAGGAAAAAAACACAAATAACTAACAGGTATATGAAGTGGTGCTCAACATCACTAATCCTCAGGGGAATGCAAATCAAAACCGTGATGAGATATTACTTTACATTTGTTAAGATTTCTATTATAAAAAGCAAGAGATAAATATTGGTGAGGATGTGGAGCAAAGGGATCCCCTGCACACAGTGGTTGTGGATGTAAATTGCTACAATTATTATAGAAATCCATATGGAGGTTTCCTTTAAAATTGTATCATATTTAACATATGATACAGCATATCACCAAAGGAAATGAAAGCAGGATCTTGAAGAGGTATCTGTTCCTCCACATTCATTGCTGCATTATTCACAATATCTAAGATATAGAACAAAGACGTGTCACTGATGAATGCATAAAGAAAATATGTATGTGTGCATGAAAGATATCTGTATCTGCATTTCTATCTATATATAATGAAATATAATTCAGCCAGTTAAAAAGAAAAAGAAGGAAATCTTGGCGGGTGTGGTGTTGCATGCCTGTAATCCCAGAGGCTGGGGAGGCTGAGGCAGGAGGATCTTGAGTTCAAAGCCAGTCTCAGCAAAAGCGAGGTGCGACTCTGTCTCTAAATCAAATACAGAAAAGGGCTGGGGAGGTGGCTCGGGGGTCGAGTGCCTCAGAGTTCAAACCTCAGTACCACTTCTCAAAAAAGAAGGAAATCTTGCCCCTTGCAACAGTACGGATGAACCTAGAAGATAATTGAAAAAAGTCATATGCAGAAAGACAAATATTGTATAATCTCACATACATGAAGAATCTTGAATAAGTTGGTAGAAGACACATAGTGAATGGCTTAGAAATATGTAGGAGAGTTTGGAATTTATCTTATATAGGCAATGAGGAACCATTAAAGATTTCAGAGGAGAGTAGTGAGATGATCCAACCTATATTTTAGGAGGATTTTTTGGGTTGCAGTGCAAGACATATATCTGAAAGTGATGGGAATGGAGACATGGAGACCATAGGGATCTGTTATGATAATTCAGACGAGAGATAATGGAGATTTGGCCTTGGGTACTGAGGATGGGAAGGAGTGTGAATATTGGGAACACTCCTATGGAGAATCAGGAGTTTTTGTTGTAGGCAAATGGAGTAAGGGGGTGATTGAAATCAAGTTTTCTAGCCTGTGTAACTGACTGGCTGATGACAATATATGGAAAAAGAGGAACAGGGACTTCTGGGAAAGATACATGAAATCTTTCTTGATTTATAAATTTAATGGATTTCTGGAACATTAGGTTGAAATAGTCAATAGAAAGCTAATGTCTGGATTTTAAGAAGAAATGGTGATCAGATCCAGCATCAGAATGAGGTGACACCCTCACCTTGAACAATAAATTTAAGGGGGTGAAAAGTCCTCTAATCATGACTAATTATTGCAATATTTTAAAAGATCAAAATTAATGTGAAAATTCATGATGAGCAAGATTTTAAATAGATAATATCAATATTACTGATTTTTCCTTTTACCTCGGCTCCAATATGCCATGGTACACAATGGTGGGAATGGGATATATAAAATGGGAAAAGCAAGTATCTTGACCTTGTTTTCTTTTGCTCAGTACATCCCCCCCTAGTTAAGCTTCTGGAAAACAAAGGGGAACAGATGAAATAAAAATTTTTTTGGTACTAGGGATTGACCCGGGGTGCTTAACCCACTGAGCAACAACCCCAGTCCTTTTTATTTTTATTTTTTTACTTTGAGACAGGATCTTGCTAAGTTTCTTAGGGTCCTGCTAAATTACTGGGTCTGGTTTTGAACTTGAGATCCTTCTGACTCAGCCTTCCCAGCTGCTGGGATTACATGTGTGTCACCACACCCAGATTAAAATAAAATCTTAAAAATTTGGGTCAGATATATTTGAACAAGTCACCTCACCCACATCAACTCCTATGCCCTAATTTGTAATTAATCAATTTTTACACTATTTAGTCAATAAGACAGGATGCAAATTAGAAGTATGTTTTGACCAGTGATCAGAATGTCCTCTAGAATTTCCATAGCATTCAGTGAGAGTGAGACTCAGGTGATGAGATACATTTTATCTGTTCTCTTTACCTTCCAACTAGGACTGATCATTACTCCTTCAGCTCAAAACTGCTAATTCTGAACCCAGGCAGTTCACATAGTTACTACCTGCCATTCACTGGGAACTGTTTCCATGGCATTTAATTACTTTCCAACAAGAGATTTACATTTATAAGGAGGGATTAGAATTGAAAATCTAAGCAGATTTCTGAAAGCTTCAAGTGAAATCATAAATGTCTCTAATACTCTGATCTGATAAATTCAGCAAAGTCCCCAGATATAGGAAAACCTAAGATTAAGGAGAGAGATAAGGCCTCAAATCAGGGGGAGAATTCAAACCATTTCCACAATATATGGAGGGAAGGGACATCCAGGAGGGAAGATTCCCCCCGTCCAGAAGTGTTTGAATAAGCATATCCATCCTTACAAAAAAGTGAGGAAGACAAATGCAGAATTCATTATATGAAGAAGGTAGTTTGGATTGGGGGATTTTAGGGATCTTCTAATGTGTGGAATCATGGTATGGGACATTAGGGTTTTTTCTCTTTATGAAAACAAATGCTAGGAATTCAAGTATTCTCTGCATTCATGTGATTTCATTCTTGGAATATATGACCATGGGATTTCATTCTTGGAATTCATGATCCAGTAAGGAAGAGAGATTGATATGAAATTCTTATAAATATTGCAAATAATGTTATGGGGTGCAACTTAAGAACAGACCGATCACCACTGAGAAGTCCAAATTTGAGAGTCTTTATTAAGCTGGCCAGCTGACTGTCTCACACAATGCCCCAAAAAATGGCTATTGGGAGAACAGCCCTGACCACAGGGTTGTAGGGGTTCTTATACCAAAAATCACATTAATCATAAGTGTCTGTTGCTATGATTCAAAATTACACATTAACATCATGAGATCATCGACAGAGGGGGAAGTGGGTCAAAATGACCCTTACCTAGTTGCAAAGTAAAGAATGGTTACTAACATCCACACAATCACTGTTCACATGGTACATTGTTTAGGAGCAATAGGAATCAAAAGAGAGCAATTCTTCACTACATAGGAGTTGCCATTGTATATTATTAAACATGTCACACCAAGTAACTGATGATGGGCACAGAGGTGGGGTGTTCCCATGGGAGAAACTTATTTCCTACATAACATGGAGTCTCAGAGAAAAATGGAGGCTGTTTAGTCATTTCCCTTAGAGTCTGGCCTTTAACATTCTCATGGAGCCAGATCTGTCAGCCCATCACAATAAGTGTTCATTATTATAGACAATTCAAGCTCAGCAAGCACTTATGAGCACAAACTCTGTATGTAGCTAGCCATAGCTTCTCAACTGTTGTGCTCTGGCATGTTGGTATGCCTTTGATGGGTTACAGATATGTTGATATATTAATCTACTCAGTTCCTGAGAAACCAGGTGGGACTCAGGGCAGCTAAAGTTTACATGCAACTCCCTCTATGTTTTAGCAATCTCTTCTCTTTCACCCATTTCCTTTGAAATTACTGTTTTTCAAATCTTCCAAGCATATGTGTCACCTGTGAATAAACAGTTTTCCTTCTTCATTTCCAATCTGTATGCCTTTTCTTATTTTACTTGCTATATTAATCTGCTTAGGCTGCCATAACTAATTACCATTGGCTGAGTGACTTAAATAACAGAAATTTATTTTCTCATGGTTTTAGAGAAATAAAACCCAAGATCAAGGTCTGGTGGTGTTTGATTTGGGGTAAACTTTCTCTTCTTAGCTTGCACACAGACACCTACTTCTCTCTATGTCCTCACATGTCCTTTGCTTGGTGCATGCTTGGGGTAGAGAAGGGAGAGAGGAGGGAGGGCAGGCATGAAGGAAGAGAACAAGTTCTCTTTTATCTTTTCTTGTAAATACACTAACTCTACTAACTCAGAATGTCACTTTTATGACCTCATTCAACATTATTTGCACCATTAGGGGCCCTTTCTCCAAATACAACCCCATTGGATGTTAAAGCTACAACATAAGAAATTGTGGGTGGGGGCACAATCCATAATACTTGCCTTATTTCACTAGCTAGATTCTGATTTCTGGTATGACATTGAATACAAATGGTGAGAGCAAATATCCTTGACTTACTCCTTATCACAGAAAGTATTCAGTTCTTTGTCAATATATATAAAATTAGTTAATAGATTTTTCAAGTTATTGTCATATTAATGAAGTTTCCTTATTTTTCTAATTTGAAGAAATTTTAAAAATCATTGATGGATAAGGAAGTTTGACTAATACTCTTTTTTTTTTTTTTTTTTTTTTTTTTTTTTTTTTTTTGCGGTGCTGGGGATTGAACCGAGGGCCTTGTGCTTGTGAGGTGAGCACTCTACCAACTGAGCTCTCTCTCCAGCCCAAGACTAATACTTTTCCTCTACTTATTGATCTATCATGTTTTTTAATGTTAATATGGCAAATTGCATTGGTTGATTTCTGGATATTAAACCAACCTTAGTTTACTGAAACCCCAATTGCTTGTAGTGTTACCATTTTGATATACAATTGGATTTAATTTATACATATATATACACACATGTGATTTTGCCATTTTTCTCATTTTATATTATACTTATTAGTACATATTAATTTTATAAAATAATGCATTTATTTTTGACATTTTCAAGCATATATTTAATGTACTTTGAACATATCCACCCTCCCTATTCCCCACACTTACCCTGCTACCTCCTCCCCACAGTCCTCTAAATTTTCCTAATAGTATCCCTTCTGCTTTCATGTTGTCCCCTGCCCCAGATTCCACATATAAGAGAAAACATATGATACTTGTCTTTCTAGGATTAACTCATTTCGTTTAACATGATGTTCTCCAGTTCCATTCATTTCCCTGTAAGTGACATGGTTTCATCTTCTTTTTGGCTGAATAATATTTGTTATGGTTTGTGTCCCCCAAAAGCTCATGTGTGAGACAATACAAGCAGGTTTAGAGGAGAAATGATTGGGTTAAGTGAATTTATCCCCTCATAGGGATTAACTGAGTGGTAACTGAAGGTGGGTAGGATGTGGCTGGAGAAGGTGGGTCATTGGGGGTATGTTTTCTGATCATCATGTGAGCTGCTATTCTCTGCCACACGCATCGGCCATGTTGTTCTGCCTCACCTTGAGCCAGAGTAATGGAGCCAGCTGCATATGATCTGTGACCTCTGAAACTGTGAACCCTCCTCTACAGTTTTTCTTGTTGGAATTTTTGGTCATAACAGTGAAAAAGCTGAATAAAACAATACTCCTTTGTGTATAAACCCCATATTTTCTTTATTGATTCATCTACTGATGAGCATCTAGTCTGATTCCATATTATTGGCTATTGTGACTAGTGCAATGATACACATGGATATACAGGTCTACAGCATGTGACTTTGATTCCTTCAGATATATATCCAGAAATGATAGGGTTGGATCATATTACTGTTCTATTTTTAGTTTTTGAAGAACTTCCATAAATATTTCTGTAGCAGCTCTACTAGTTTACATTCCCACCAACAGTGTATATGATTTCCACATACTCACCTGTATTAGTTACTTCTTTTGTTTTCTTAATAATAGACAATCTGACTGGGGTGAGATTTTTTTTTTGCAATACTTAAGACTTGAACCAGGGTGCTCTACCATTCAACTACATCCTCAGCCCTTTTTCAGTAATTTTTATTTCAAGATGGGGTCACAAGATTGTAATCCTTCTGGCTCAGCATCCTGACTAGGTGGAGACAAAATATTAATATAGTTTTGATTTGCATTTTCCTGATGGCTGAAGATGATGAATATTTTTTCTTATAGTAATTGACCATTTACACATTTTTTGAGAAGTCTATAGTCAGTTTAGTTGCTCATTTACTGATTAGATTATTTGTTCTTTTTTTTTTGTTAACTTTTAAGTGTTTTAAAAATATACATTCTGGATATTAATAGTTTTTCCACTGAGTAGCTGGCAAATATTTCCTCCCATTTTGAACACTGTCTCTTCACTATGTTGATTGTTTCCTTTTTTGTGCAGAAGCTTTTTAATTTGACATAATCTCATTTGTTAATTCTTGCTATTATTTCCTGAGCTATTAGAGGCATGATCAGAAAATTGTTAACTATACCAATATCTTGAAGTATTTCCTCTGTTTTACTCTAGAATGTTCAAAGTTTCAGGTTTCACATTAAGGTATTTTGTTCATTTTGAGTTGATTTTTTTTACAGAGAGAGAGAGAGAGAGAGCGCGCAAAAGTTATAATCTTCTCCACGCAAATATACAGTTTACCCATGCCATTTGTTAACCAGATTGTCTCTTGTATAATGTATATTTTTGTCTCTTTTGTTGAGAATCAGTGGGCTGTTAGATATGTAGGTTTATTCCTGGGTTCCTCTATTCTGTTCAGTTGGTCTACATGACTATTTTATGCCAATAACACACTGTTTTTCCTACAGTGGCTCTATGGTATATATTTTTATTGGTTCTTTTTAGTTATTCGTGATAGTAGTGTTCATTTTGATATAAATATACAAGCATGGAATATATCTTATTCTAATTTGGATTCAAGATTGTGATATTCACTGTGGTGTATTCCATATATGAACATAGGAAAGTTCATCTGATTCATTCTACTGTCTTTCCTACTCCCATCTCCCCCTCCCTTCATTCCCCTTTGTCTAATCCACTGAACTTTTATTCTCCACCCCCCTTATTGGGGGTTGCATCCACATATCATAGAGAACATTTAGACTTTGTTTTTTTGGGATTTGTTTATTTCACTTGGCATGATAGGCTCCAGTTCCATCCATTTATTGACAAATGCCATAAAGTCATTTTTCTTTTGGCTGAGTAATATTCCATTGTGCATAGTATATTTTGAAATTGGTTATTGTTATACTTCTGGCATTGTTTCTTTTGATCAGGATTGCTTTGGCTACTTGGGTTTTTTGTGTGTGTTTCAATATGAATTTTAGGATTTTTTTCTAATTCTATGAAGAATGTCATTTGTATTTTCATGGCGATTGCACTGAACCTGCAGGTTGCTTTCAGTTTATGGCCATCATAAAAGTATTAATTTTTCCAAACCAAGAACATGGAATGTCTTTCCATTTTGTGTCTTTTAAATATATTTTTATTTTTTATTTTTAGTTATAAATGACATTAGAATGTATTTTGGCAAAATATACTCACATAAAGTATAGCTTATTCTATTAGGTTCTCACTCTTGTGGTTGTACATAATGTTTTGTTACCCTGATTGTGTATAAAATACAAGGCTATGAAGCTTATGTCCAATTAATTCTACTGTCTTTCTTATTCCCTCACCTTCCTTTCATTTCCCTTTGTCTAGTCCAATGAATTTCTATTATTCTCCTCCTCTACCTCTCTTGTTTTGGGTTAGCATCCACAAATCAGAGAATATTTGGCCTTTGTTTTTTTGGGATTGACTTATTTCACTTAGCATGATATTTTCCAATTCCATCCACATACCAGCAAATGTCATAATTTCATTCTTCTTTACCGTTGAGTAATATTCCATTGTGTATATATACACCACAGTTTCTTTATCCATTCATCTGTTGAAAGGCATCTAGGTGGTTCCACAGTTTATCAATTGTGAGTTGAGCTGCTATAAACATTGATGTGACTACATGAGTGTAATATGCTGATTTAAAGGCCAGATGTTTTCCCTGATAAGTGGATGATGATATAATGGGGGTGGGGGGTGGGGAATGAGAGAATAACGGGGGAACTTTAGAATATGTAGAAGGAAATGAGAGGGAGGGGGTATGAAAAATGGTGGAATGAGACAGACATCATTACCCTATGTACATGTATGATTACATGAATGGTATGAATCTACATTGTGCACAACCATAGAAACAAAAAGATGCACCCCATTTGTGTACAATGAGTCAAAATGCAGTCTGTAAAAATAACAAAATAATTTTTAAAAAGTCCTTTGGGTATAGATTGAGGAGTGTAATAGCTGAGTCAAATGGTGGTTCCATCCCAAGTTTTCTGAGGAATCTCCATACTGCTTTTCAGAGTGGTTGCACCAATTTGCGGCTCCACCAACAATGTATAAGAGTACCTTTCTCTCCACATTCTCACCAACATTTATTGTTACTGTATTCTTTATAACTGCCATTCTGACAGGAGTGAGATGTAATCTCAGTGTAGTTTTAATTTGCATTTCTCTAATTGTTAGAGTATTGAACATTTTTTCATATATTTTTTGACCATTTGTACTTCTCTTCTGTGAAGTGTCTGTTCTATTCCTTTGCCCATTTATTGATTGGTTTATTCATTTTTCTGATTTTAAGTTTTTTGTGTTCTTGGTATATCCTGGAAATCAATGCCTTATCTGAGGTACTGGTGGTGAAGATTTTCTCCCAATCTATAGGATCTCTGTACACATTCTTGATTTTTTCCTTTGCTGTGAAAAAGCTTTTCATTTTGATACCATCCATTTATTGATTCTTGATTTTACTTCTTGCACTTTAGGAGTCTTGTTGAGGAATTCAGATGCCAAGCCGACATGTTGGAGAGCTGGTCCTACTTTTTCTTTTAGTAATTGCAGGGTCTCTGATCTAATTAATGCTTATGTCTTTAATCTACTTAGAGTTGAGTTTTGTCATTTTATGTCTTTTACAGTTTCTTTCTTTAGTATTTTATATTATTCATTGTACACATCTTTCATTTACTTGATTACATTTATTCCTAGATATTTAATTTTTTGAAGTTCATAGAAAAACTACTGATTTTTTATGTTAATTCATATTCTGCTATTTTGTTGAATATGTTTATTAGTTATAAGGAGTCTTTGGTGGACACTTTAGGATTTTCTAGGTTTAGAATCATGATGTGTGAACAGGGATATTTTTGACTTCCTTTTTTCCTATTTGTATTCCTTTTTTTTCTTTCTGTTTCCTGATTTCTTTTGCTAAAGTTTCAAGTACTATATTAAATATGAGTGGTAAGAGTGAATATCCTTGACTTGTTCCTTATTTTAGAGGTAAAATTTTCAGTTTTTCTTTATTCAGTATGATGTTGATTATGGATTTGTCATATAGAGTCTTTTTTATGCTGAGGTATGATCCTTCTATATCTAGTTTATTAAGGATTTTTATCATGAAGGGATGTTGAGTCTTATGAGTTTATTTGCACCTATTCAGATGATTATGTTCTTTATCATTTGTTCTGTTTATGTGGTTGTTATGGTTTGGATTTAAAATGCCTGCCCAAAACTTATGTGTTAAGCAATACTGCAAAGTTCAGAGGTGAAATGACTGAATAATTAGGGCTCTGACTTCATTAGTAGATTAATTCATTTGATGTAGTAATAATTTGAACAGCCTATTGGGAGTTAGTGAAACTTATCAGCAGATGGGGCATGGCTGAAGGAAGTAAGTCATTTGGGGCATGGTTTTGTGGTCTGTGTTTGTCCCCAGACCCTTTCTTTCTCCCTCCCTCTCTTTTCTGACTGCCATGAGTTGAGCCACTTTTCTCCACCATGCCCTTCCATTATCATGTTTCTGCCTTGAAGTCAGCCCACCATGGATTGAATCCTCTGAGACATGAGACAAAATAAATATTTTTTCCTCTAAGTTGTTCTTATCACAGTAACAAAAATGTGACTAATGCAGTGGTTTATTATGTTTATTGATTTGCATATGTTGATCCAAACTTGTGTCCCTGAAATGAAAACAAATTGATCATAGCCTGTGATCTTTTTTATTGTTATTGTTGACTTATTTGTGTGTTTTTTTTATCAGCCATGCTATGTATTTTATTTAGTCATTTGCATTTATTGGTACATTATAATAATATGTAATTGTTTGATCTTTTCAGTGTGATGTTGAATTTGATTTATAAGTGTTTTATTGAGGATTTTTTGCATATATTTTATTCAAGAATATTGGTCTATATTTTTCTTTTTTGATATCTCCTTATTAAGTTTTGGTAGCATGATAATATTTGTTTCTTAAGGTGGATTTGGAAGAGTTCTTTCCTTTTCTGTTTTATGGAATAGTTTAAGAAGCATTGGAATTAGTTCTTTAAAATTCTGTGAAATACCACTGTGAATCTGTCTGGTTCTGGGGTTTTTTTTTTTTTTTTGGTTGGGAACCTTTTTATTACTCCTTCAATCAGTGCTAATTATTGATATATTTTGATTTTTTACATCCTCTTACTTCGATTTTTGTAGGCCATACATGTGTAGGAATTTGTTTATTTCTTCTAGATTTTCCAAATTATTGAAACAATTTTACAAAATATTTCCTAATGTTCCCCTAAATTCAGTGACATCTATTTTAATATCTTCCTTTTGACTATAATTTTATTTATCTGAGTATTTTCTCTTTTTTCTTTTTAGTTTGTTTGGCTATGGCTAAAGGTATTTTAATTTTGTTTATCTTTTCAAGGATCTAATTCTTTGTTTCATTGATCCTTCATATTGTTCTTTTCTATTCTGTTTTGTTAATTTAAGATCTGACCTTTATTATTTTTCCTTCTTGTTTTTTAATTAGTTTGTTCTTGTTTTTCTAAAACCTGGCAATGCATCATTAGATATTTATTTAAGATCTCTGTTATTCTAATGCAGTCACTTATAGCTATAAACTTCCCTGATACAACTGCTTTCACGGTTTCCCATAGGTTCTGGTAGTTTGTGTTTTCATTTTCACTTGATTATAGAAATTTTAATATGCCCCACACCAATTTCTTCAATCACCTATGCTCATTCAGAAGAATATTGTTCAAACTCCATGTGTTTGTATATTTCCTGCAGTCACTCTTGATGTTGATTAATAATTTCATTGTTATGATTGGATAAGATGAAATATATTTTTTTTGTATTTGTTAATATTTGCTTTATGGTCTAAATTGTGATCTCTCTCTCTTTTGTTTTGTTTTTTTGTTTTTTGTTTTTTGGTTTTTTTTTTGGTGCCAGGAATTGAACCCAGGGGCACTTAACCACTGAGCCACATCCCCAGCAATTTTTTATATTTTATTTATAGACAGGGTCTCACTGAGTTGATTAGGGCCTCGCCAAGTTGCTGAGACTGCCATTGAACTCACTATCCTCCTGCCTCAACCTCTCAGGCAGCTGGGATTACAGGTATGGGCCACTGCACTTGGCTAAAATGTGATGTATTCTTTAGTAAACGTCATGTGCTGATGAAAACATTGTATTCCACAGCTGTTGGATGAATAGTCTTAGATGTCTTTTAAGTCCATTTGATATATAGTGTAACTTAGCTCTGACGTTTCTTGATTTTTCATTCTGGATGACCTATATGATAGTGAGAGTAGGGTGTTAAAATCATTTGCTCTTATTGTATTTAGGACTAGCTCTCCCTTTATGTTCTGTAGTGTGTGCTTCATAAAGTTGGTTACTCTGGTGTTCAGTGCATACATATTTACAATTGTTATTCTTAATGGATTGTTCCCTTTATCAATATGTAGTGGTTGGGTGCAGCAGTGCATGCCTATAATCCCAGAGGCTTGGGAGGTTGAGGCACAAGGATCCTGAGTTCAAAGTCAGTCTCAGCAATTTAGTGAGGCCCTAAGCAAATTAGTGAGACCCTGTCTCTAAATAAAAATACAGAAAGGGCTGGGACTAAATAGAACAAACAATAAAAAAAAGAAAAAATAAAGGACTGGGGATGTGGGTCAGTGGTGAAGTGCCACTGGGTTTAATCCCTGGTACCAAAACAAAACAAAACAAAACAAATGGAGTGAACATTATCTCTTTTGACCAATTTTTTTCAAGTCTATTTTGTTGTATATGAGTACAGCTGCTCCTCCTTGCTTTCAGATTCCATTTTCTTGAAATATTATTTTACTTTCGGTATAAATCTTTGATAGTGGGGTGAGTTTCTTGCAGACAATGAATGGTTTCATTTTGGTTTTTAATCCAATCAGGTAGTCTGTGACTATAAATTGGAGAATTCAGACCATTTATTCAGACCAGTGTTATTGCTGAAAGGTGTATACTAATTCCTGTCATTTTCTTAATTTTTTTCATCTGGTTGTTTTATTTATGCTCATTTATTTCTCCCTTATTCATTGCAGGGGGTTGATGATTTGATAAATTAATTCTTATTGATTATTTCCTAATTTTAATTCACACTTCTACTCTTTTAGTAAGATTTATTCTTTCCCATGGTCTCATGATTGTGTTTGCCTTGTTTCCACTTCTTTGTGTAGGATTCTTTTATATACTGTAATACTAAATTAGTGATCATGAATTCCTTTAATTTATACTTATTTTGGAAGGAATTTATTTTACCTTTAATTCTGAAGGATAACTTTGCTAGAGATAGTAATTTAGGTTGGGAGTTGTTTTCTTTCAGGGTTTGAAATTCATCATTCTGTGCCCTCTTACCCTTTAGAGTCTATGCTGAGAAATATGTTATTCTGATGGGTTTGCCTTTATAAGTGACATGGCACTTCTCTTTTGCATCTTTTAGTATTATTTCTTCGTTCTGTACTTTTGAGAATTGAACTATAATATGACATGTAAAGGTTCTTTTTTGGTTACGTTTATTTGGGGTTCTAAATGACCCCTGAACATAAGTGTCCATATTTTTCCCAATATTTGTGACATTTTCTGTGGTTATTTTACTGAATAGGTTTTCTATACAATTAGCCTGTAACTTGTCTCCTTCATCTAAAACAATTATATATGGATATGGCCTCTTAATCATGTCCCATTGATCTTGTGTACTCTGTTAGTAATTTCCTTTTTTAAAGTTCCTTGTCTAGGCATGATAATTCATAAACCTTGTTTTCATGCCTGGCTATTCTTTCTTTTACTTGATATAGTCTATTGGTGAGGCTTTCAACTATTTTTATTTAATTTATTGGGCTTTCCATTTGCAAGATTTTTTTTAAGAATCTCTATTGAGTTGCTTTTTCATATCATGTGCTATCTTTCTCAGTTCATTCAAATATCTATATCCTCTTTGAAATTATTTAAAACAATTAATATATTGAATTCTTCATCCAACACTTTATCCAAATTGATATCCAAATTGAAGTAGTTATGTTGCCTTAAATTTTAAAAAAAATTGTGTTTCTTTATTGAGATTTATTCATTAGTTGGGATGAATCTCTCTTCCACTTTTATTTGAGGGTGTCCTTAGTTAGCAGCATTCTCTTGAAGACTCGATCCCCAGTACCACTAAAGGAGGAGAAAATAAACTGTGGTAATAAGAACACAGAGACAAACCATATAAAGAAATATAGTAAAAACAAATTAAAACCAAAAATTATATCACCAATAATAATAGAAAAGAAAGGGGAAAATAATATATAAGGAACTGAAAATTAAAATTTCACAAATGTAAAAGTAATGATAAAATAATAAAAAGTGTTAGGAAAAAGGAAATAAGAAAGAAAAATAAAATGACAAAGGGGAGGGGAAAGAGCAATTAAAAATGCATTTAAGGTATAAGGAGATAGGACTAGGCATGTGGCTTAGTGGTAGAGTGCTTGCCTAGTATGTATGAGATGCTGGGTTTGACCCCTAACACCAAAACTAAATAAATAAAAATGTAAATAAATCAAATTAACTAAAAGTAAGAAAATTAGAAAAGACAAAGGAAAGAAAAAGAAAATGAGTCCAAAAATTTCTCCTAGCCAAGGCACTTGGTTTGGAGAAGCTTCTTTCCAGATGCTTTGTTTTTAAAATTTGTGCATCATGATTGTACATTATCCTGGGATTCATTATACCATATCTCTATATGCCCATATCATAATGGAATCAACCTCATTTCCAAGTACATTCTCTGCCTGCACTATCATACTGATCTCCCTTCTATTATTATTATTATTATTATTATTATTTTAATTAATGCATTATAAATTATATATATAAACAGGTATCATTGTGGTATATTTGTACATGGACGTAGCATAATTTGGCAGATTCTATTTCCCGTTCCTTCTTCCCCATTCCCTTTCTCTTCTCTCCCTCTCGATCCCCCCTCTCTACTATATAATTTTCCCTTTTACTTTTGTGATATATCTGATTTATCACTCTAGCTTTCACATATGAGAAAAAAAATTTGACCCTTGACATTCTGAATTTGGTCTTTTTCACTTAGTATGATGTTGTAGGTGTTCTGGATACTGGAATCCACCAGGTATGGAGGGTAGTGAGCCACAGCTGGGGGCCATTTTAATTCTTCTGTGTTCCCATGAAACAGATATGTACTGTATCTAGGCTGAGTCCTATTTTGTGTTTGCTACTGTGGTAGGTTGGTTAATGTAGAGTTACACTGGTGTGTATTCATATATGAACATAGGAAAGTTATGTCTGATTCATTCTATTGTCTTTCCTATTCCCATTCCCTTCCTTTCTCTTTACTCCCCTTTGTCTAATCCACTGAAATTCTATTCTTCCCTTCCCTCCTTATTGTGTGTTAGCATCTGCATATCACAGAGAACATTTGATATTTGGTTTTGGGGGATTGACTTATTTCACTTAGCATGATAGTTTCCAGTTCTATTCATTTACTGGCAAAGGTCATAAAATTATTCTTTTTAACATTTTTATCTTTTAAAAATATTTTATTTGTTCTAATTAGTTGTACATGACAGTAGAATGCATTTATACATGTTGATAGAGCATGCATAAATAGAGTGTAGTCTCTCATTTTTCTGATTATACATATTGCAGGATCACATGGGTCATGCATTCAGACATGTACGTGAGGTAAAAATGTCTAATGTCTGCTTCACTCTACTATCATTCCTTCCCCCATACCCCTTCCCCTCCCTTCACTCCCCTCTACCTAATATAAAGTAATTCTATTCTTCCCTATCCGCCCCTTTTATTGTGAATTAGCTTCCACATATCAGAGAAAACATTCGGTCTTTGGTTTTTGGGTTTGGCTTATGTCATTTAGCATGATATTATCTATATCCATCCTTTTCTATGGCCGAGTAACATTCCATTGTGTGTATATTCCACATTTTCTTTATCCATTCATTTATTGAAGGGCACCGAAGCTTAACTATTGTGAATTGTGCTACTATAAATATTGATGTGGCTGTGTCACTGTACTATGCTAATTTTAAATTTTTGGATATATACTGAAGAGTGGGATAACTGGGTCAAATGGTGGTTTCATTCCTAGTTTTCAGAGGAATCTCCATAATGCTTTCCAGAGTGGTTGCACCAATTTTCAATCCTACCAGCAGTATATAAATGTAACTTTTCCCCCACACCTCCACCAAGATTTATTTATTCTTGACTGGAGTGAGATGGAATGTCAGTGTGGTTTCAATTTACATTTCTCTAATTGCTAGAGGTGGTGAACATTTTTTCACATATTTGTTAACCATTTGTATTTCTTCCTTTGAGAAGTGTCTATTTAGTTCCTTTGCCCATTTATTGAATGAGTGTGTGTGTGTGTGTGTGTGTGTGTGTGTGTGTGTGTTAAGCTTTCTTAGTTCTTCATGTATCCTGGAAATTAACACCTTATCTGAGGTGTGGGAAGCAAATATTTTCTCCCATTCTGTAGGCTCTTTCTTCACACACTTATTTCTTTTGCTGTGAAGAAGCTTTAAATTTGATACCATTCCATTTATTGATTTTTGATTTTCCTTCTGGTACTTTAGGAGTCTTGTTGTGGACATTGGTACTAAGCAAACATGGTAAAAAGTTGGGCCTACTTTTTCTTCTAGTAGTAGGTGTAGGGTCTCTGGTCTAATGCCTAGGTCCTTGATCTACTTTGTGTTGTCACTTCTGGTTAATTTTTGCTTATGGTTTGAGATGAGGGTATAAATTCATCATTTGTACATATGAATATGCAATTGTTTCAGCCCTATTTACAGAGGAAACTACACATTTAATGATTTTGGAACCCTTATCAAATTCAGTTGATCACAAATATATGGATTTGTCTGTGGAAATTTGATTACACTTGTAGATCTACTCTCTATTTTTATGCCAGTTCTATACTCTTTTGATTGCTGAATCATTGTAGTACATACTAAGATCAGGAAATATTACTTTATCAACTCTCTTTTCCTTTTTCAAGATTTATTTTTGGGATTTGAGGTCCTTCAAATTCCATATGAACATAGATTTGTTTTTCCACTTTTCTTTTTTTGTGGATACATGGAATTTTAAAATTTAAATTTTTATTTTTTCAATAAAAATACATGTGGATTTTTTCTTATTTTATAAATTAACAGATTTTATTTCTTTCTTTTTTTTTATTATTTTAATTTTATTGGTTCCTTTTAGTTATACATGGCAGTAGAAGACATTTTGACATGATTTTACAAGCATGTAATATATATTGTTCTAATTCATACCCCAATACCTCTCCTTCCCCTTCCTCTCCCCACCCTCTGTTGATCTTTCTGCCATGTACCCATAGTTATTTTTTTTTTCCATTTCATTTTTTTTTATTTTTTTTTACGTTTACATAGGGTAATGATGTTTATTTTATTTTTCCCCTCCCCCCACCCCTCCCACCCCTCTTTTCCCTCTACACAGTCCTTCTTTCCTTCATTCTTACCGCTCTCCTTAGCCTAACTCTAAACCTAACCCTAAACCTAATGCTAGCCCCTCCCACCCCCCATTATATGTCCTCATCCACTTATCAGCGAGATCATTCGTCCTTTAGTTTTTTGAGATTGGCTTATCTCACTTAGCATGATATTCTCCAATTTCGACCATTTGCCTACAAATGCCATAATTTTATCATTCTTCATTGCAGAGTAATATTCCATTGTATAAATATGCCACAGTTTCTTTATCCATTTATCAACTGAAGGGCATCTAGGTTGGTTCCACCATCTGACTATGGTGAATTTAGCAGCAATGAACATTGATGTGGCTGTATCTCTGTAGTATGCTGATTTTAAGTCCTTTGGGTATAGGCCAAGGAGTGGGATAGCTGGGTCAAATGGTGTTTCCATTCCAAGCTTTCTGAGGAATCTCCACACTGCTTTCCAGAGTGGCTGCACTAATTTGCAACCCCACCAGCAATGTATGAGTGTTCCTTTTTCACCACATCCTCGCCAACACCTATTGTTGCTTGTATTCTTGATAATCGCCATTCTAATTGGGGTGAGATGAAATCTTAGGGTAGCTTTGATTTGCATTTCCCTTATTACTAGGGATGTTGAACATTTCTTCATATATCTGTTGATTACTTGTACATCTTCTTCTGTGAAGTGTCTGTTCATTTCCTTAGCCCATTTGTTGATTGGATTATTTGTATTCTTCGTGTAGAGTTTTTTGAGTTCTTTATAGATTCTGGAATTAGCGCTCTATCTGAGGTATGGTTGGCAAAGATATTCTCCCACTCTGTAGGCTCTCTCTTCACATTTCTGATAGTTTCCTTTGCTGAGAAAAAGCTTTTAAGTTTAAATCTATCCCAGTTGTTGATTCTTGCTTTTATTTCTTGTGCTATGGGAGTCCTGTTAAGGAAGTCTGATCCTAAGCCAACAAGTTGAAGATTTGGACCTACTTTTTCTTCTATAAGATGCAAGATCTCTGGTCTGATTCCGAGGTCCTTGATCCATTTTGAGTTGAGTTTTGTGAAGGGTGAGAGATAGGGGTTTAATTTCATTCTCTTGCATATGGTTTTCCAGTTTTCCCAGCACCATTTGTTGAAGAGGCTATCTTTTCTCCATTGCATATTGTTGGAACCTTTGTCTAGTATGAGAAAATTGTATTTATTTGGGTTTGTGTCCATGTCCTCTATTCTGTACCATTGATCTACCTGTCTATTTTGGTACCAATACCATGCCGTTTTTGTTACTATTGCTTTGTAGTAGAGTTGAAGATCTGGTATTGCAATACCCCCTGCTTCGCTCTTGCTACTGAGGATTGCTTTAGCTCTTCTAGGTTTTTTATTCTTCCAGATGAATTTCATAATTGCTTGCTCTATTTCTGCAAGGTACATCATTGGGATTTTAATTGGAATTGCATTGAATCTGTATAGCACTTTAGGTAGTATAGCCATTTTGACGATATTAATTCTGCCTATCCAGGAACATGGGAGATCTTTCCATCTTCTAAGGTTTTCTTTAATTTCTTTCTTTAGTGTTCTGTAGTTCTCATTGTAGAGGTCTTTCACCTCTTTTGTGAGATTGATTCCCAAGTATTTTATTTTTTTCTTGGCTATTGTGAATGGGGTAGTTTTCCTAATTTCTCTTTCTGAAGATTCATCACTTATGTATAAAAATGCATTGGATTTATGAGCATTGATCTTGTAACCTGCTACTTTACTGAATTCACTTATGAGTTCTAAAAGTTTTCTGGTGGAATTTCCAGGTTCCTCTAAATATATAATCATGTCATCAGCGAACAGGGATAGTTTGAGTTCTTCTTTTCCTATTCGTATCCCTTTAATTTCTTTGGTTTGTCTGATTGCTCTGGCTAGAGTCTCAAGGACAATGTTGAATAGAAGCGGTGAAAGAGGGCATCCCTGCCTTGTTCCAGTTTTTAGGGGGAACGCTTTCAGTTTTTCACCATTTAGAATGATATTAGCCATGGGCTTAGCATAGATTGCCTTTATAATGTTTAGGAATGTTCCAAACCCCAATTTTTTCTAGTGTTTTGAGCATGAAGGGATGCTGTATTTTATCGAATGCTTTTTCTGCATCTATTGAAATAATCATGTGATTCTTAACTTTAAGTCTGTTGATATGGTGAATGACATTTATTGATTTCCGAATGTTGAACCAACCTTGCATCCCTGGGATAAAACCCACTTGATCATGGTGCACTATCTTTTTAATATATATTTGTATGCGATTTGCTAAAATTTTGTTGAGAATTTTTGCATCGATGTTCATTAAGGATATTGGTCTGAAATTTTCTTTCCTCGATGTGTCTCTGTCTGGTTTAGGTATCAGGGTGATATTGGCTTCATAGAACGAGTTTGGGAGGGTTCCCTCCTCTTCTATTTCATGGAATAGTTTGAGGAGTATTGGAATGAGCTCTTCTTTAAAGGTTTTGTAGAACTCGGCTGAGAACCCATCTGGTCCTGGACTTTTCTTTGTTGGTAGGCTTTTGATGACCTCTTCTATTTCATTGCTTGAAATTGGTTTATTTAAGTTGTGTATGTCCTCCTCGTTCAGTTTAGGTAGTTCATATGTCTCTAGAAATTTGTTGATGTCTTCGAGGTTTTCTGTTTTGTTGGAGTATAGATTTTCGAAATAGCTTCTAATTATGTTTTGTATTTCACTCGTATCTGTTGTGATGTTTCCCTGTTCATTCTGAATTTTAGTAATTTGAGTTTTCTCCCTCTTTCTCTTTGTTAGTGTGGCTAAGGGTTTATCAATTTAATTTATTTTTTCAAAGAACCAACTATTTATTTTGTTAATTTTCCCGATTGTTTCTTTTGTTTCGATTTCGTTGATTTCGGCTCTGATTTTAACTATTTCCTGTCTTCTACTACTTTTGGTATTGGTCTGCTCTTCTTTTTCTAGGGCTTTGAGCTGTAGTGTTAAGTCGTTTATTTGTTGATTTCTACTTCTTTCTTTGAATGCACCCCATGAAATAAATCTTCCTCTAAGTACTGCTTTCATAGTGTCCCAGAGATTTTGATATGATGTGTCTTTGTTCTCGTTTACTTCTAAGAATTTTTTTATTTCCCTCCTGATGTCTTCTGTTATCCATTCATCATATAATAGTGTATTATTTAGTCTCCAGGTATTGGAGAAGTTTCTGTTTTTTATTCTGTCATTTATTTCTAATTTCAATCCATTATGATCTGATAGAGTACAAGGTAGTATCTCTATCTTCTTGTATTTGCTAACAGTAGCTTTGTGGCATAAAATATGGTCTATTTTAGAGAAGGATCCATGTGCTGCTGAGAAGAAAGTGTATTCGTTCTTTGTTGGATGGTATATTCTATATATGTCCGATAAGTCTAAATTGTTGATTGTGTTGTTGAGATCTATAGTTTCTTTATTCAATTTTTGTTTGGATGATCTATCCAGTGGTGAGAGAGGTGTGTTAAAATCGCCTAGTATTATTGTGTTGTGGTCTATTTGATTTCTGTAATTGAGAAGGATTTGTTTGATGTACGTGGATGAGCCAATGTTCGGGGCATAGATGTTTATGATTGTTATGTCTTGCTGATTTATGCTTCCCTTAAGCAGCATGTAATGTCCTTCTTTATCCCTTCTGACTAGTTTTGGTTTGAAGTCCACATTATCTGAGATGAGGATGGATACTCCAGCTTTTTTGCTGTGTCCGTGTGCATGGTATGTTTTTCCCCATCCTTTCACCTTTAGTCTGTGGGTATCTCTTTCTATGAGATGAGTCTCTTGCAGGCAGCATATTCTTGGATTTTTCTTTTTAATCCAATCTGCCAGTCTGTGTCTTTTGATTGATGAATTCAGGCCATTGACATTCAGGGTTATTATTGTGATATGATTTGTATTCCCAGTCAATTGACTCATATTTGTTTTTGACATGATTTGGTTTCTCCTTTATTTGGCTATTCCTTTAGGCTAGCGCCTCCTGTTGCTGATTTGCATCGTTGTTTTTCATCTCTTCCTCATGGAATATTTTGCTGAGAATGTTCTGTAATGCTGGCTTTCTTTTTGTAAATTCCTTTAGCTTTGGTTTATCATGGAAGGATCTTATTTCATCGTCAAATTTGAAGGTAAGTTTTGCTGGGTATAAGATTCTTGGTTGGCATCCGTTTTCTTTCAGGGCTTGGTATATGTTGTTCCAGGCCCTTCTAGCTTTTAGGGTCTGGATTGAAAAATCTGCTGATATTCTTATTGGTTTCCCTCTGAATGTAATTTGATTCTTTTCTCTCGCGGCCTTTAAAATTCTGTCTTTATTTTGTATGTTAGGTATTTTCATAATAATGTGCCTTGGTGTGGGTCTGTTGTAATTTTGTATGTTTGGAGTTCTATAAGCCTCTTGTACTTGGTTTTCCATTTCATTCTTCAGATTTGGGAAATTTTCTGTTATTATTTCATTGACTAGATTGTTCATTCCTTTGGTTTGTTTCTCTAAGCCTTCCTCAATCCCAATAATTCTTAAATTTGGCCTTTTCATGATATCCCATAATTCTTGTAGATTCTGTTCATGATTTCTTACCATCTTTTCTGTTTGGCCAACTTTGCTTTCAAGGTTAAATAATTTGTCTTCAATGTCTGAGGTTCTGTCTTCCAGGTGTTCTATCCTATTGGTTATGCTTTCTATGGAGTTTTTAACTTGGTTTATTGTTTCCTTCATTTCAAGGATTTCAGTTTGGTTTTTTTTCAGTATCTCTAACTCTTTATTGAAATGATCTCTTGCTTCCCGTATTTGGTCTTTTAACTGTTGATTGGTGCGATCATTTAATGCCTGCATTTGCTCTTTCATCTCCTCCTTCAATGCCTGCATTTGCTCTTTCATCTCCTCATTAGCTTCCCTGATCGTTTTAATTACGTACATTCTGAACTCCTTTTCTGACATTTCTTCTGCTGTGCTGTCATTGGGTTTTATTGATGTAGTATCTAGGTTTGTTTGGGACATTTTCTTCCCTTGTTTTCTCATATTGGTCAGTTGTCAGTGGGACCCTGAGATATTGCAGTTTTCCGCTATTGGCTTATAGTGTCCTGGTAGATATCCAGTGTATCACCTCCCAGCCTTCAGTAGCCTGATGTCTTGGAGGAATCTGATAAAGCAGCGCATCCGAAGAAAACTGCCCCTAGCCCCCTACTGGTTCCACGGTTTGGAACTGGCTCTGTGCGGAAATGCTCTCACTGTGGGCCTGCACCATGCAGCTGGCCGTGTGGGAGGAGCCCACTGCCGGAGTGTGGAAGGCTACCTTGGGAAGACTCTAGCTGCCCTGTCCGGCTCCAATAAGGCACCTCTATCTGGGCCTGCCACCCGGGCCGAGCTTTACCCAGTGGGCAGACTCACCCGTGGCTCTATTTCAGTCCGAGTCTCTCAATGCCTCCCCTTCTTAACTCCTGGTTTCTGGAGCGACTGGGGGTGCAGTCTCCCTCTAGGCCGCCATCTTGGATCGCCCCGTGAAGAGAGCCTGCAGCCGGAGTGGGCAGAGCCGCCTGAAGAGGTCTCTGGCTGCCCTGCCCTGATCCCATAGGCTGCTTGCGGATCGAGGCTCTCCGCTGGTTCGTTGCCGGAGTACGCTGCGCTGCAGTGGCTCCGGGACTCGGAGCTTGTTCTGGTCAGAAAGGCTGTCACTAGCGGGCCAGTTCCTTTCCGAGAATCTGGAGAAGCTGGCTGTCTTTATTTCTTTGAATAATTTTAGATTCATAGAAAAAGGAGTGGAAAGTAAGTATATGGTGTTTTCATATATCCCTTCATGCAAAGCCTTATCTATTATTTTGTCCATTTTTGATATCTTGCTTTAGTGCAATACATTTATGGTGCATTACTATTGATGCCATCATTAATATTGATATGTTACTGTTAAAATAAATTTTATTTATATTAGAATCACTGTGGTATATATTTTAAGGTTTTTTAAAAAAATACAAATGACTTTTAAAAAATATTTTTTAGTTGTATATGGACACAATATCTTTATTTCATTTATTTATGTGGTGCTGATGGTTGAACCCAGTGCCTCACACATGCTAGGCAAGTGCCCTACCACTGAACCCCAACCCCAACCCCAATTTTAAGAGTTTTGAAAAATGTATGATGACATACATAGACCATAGGAGTATCTAACAGAATAGTTTCAGAGCTCTAAATATTTTCTGTGCTATACCTATTAATGTCTCCTTCCATTCTCCTGAACCACCAGGAAACACTGAACTTTTCTACTGCCTCTATATTTTTGATTTTTAAAGAATATCATATAGTTGGGATCATACATTATGTAGCCTTTTCTGATTAGTGTCTTTCACTTAGCAGTATTCCTTTATGGTTGCTTAATGTGCTTTCATTACTTTGTATTTCATTTCTTGTTTGACTAGGAATATTCCATAGCATGATTTTACCACATAATGTTTACCTGTTTATGTACTGAAGGACAGCTGTAATTGTGAGTAAAGCTACTCAAACATACATGATGCTGAATGAGGGAAGGTGAATAACTGAAGAAATGCTTTTACTTATTCTTTGCCTCTTGCCTCATGACTCTTTCACGTTGGTCAAATTCAGTAGGAATGTAGGAAACAAAATAATCTTAATAACAATAAAGATGGAAGCTTCCCAGGGTACAGAAAGGGGAAAAAAAGGAGGGGAGGGGGTAAGTTATCTGTGGAGTAGTGGGTGGTATGGAAAATAACTAATATATCTTGATACCTAGAGATTTTCAGCAAAATTAGCATAGTAACTTTGTCTATTTTACAAAATGAGAACCCGTATGCTTTGGGATGAATTGTCCAAGTAATGATGTAATGCAGAGATGTTCTGGGCTAGGATGGACCTTTTTTTGAGAAGAATTTTCTTCCTTGCCAGCCCACTCAGTTCACATCCTGTCAGCAGGCTGGAAAGGGGAAAGAAAAAGAGGGCTTTTGAGTCATCAGTTAAAGTGAAGGGCACATGGCCATATGAAGACATTGCCAGTGGCAATGTTTTCTTTAAGTTTACACATTTCATTAACTAGTTATATTCAGTGACTGTTCTACAATGCAAGATAAATGCTAGCAATTTCTCAGAAAAACATCACTTTGCATTAATTGTTCACAAAACACACCTGCTCATAAAATCCCCTCTCAAAATTTCATGGATTATACAAAGCTTAAAAACTGGTGAATAAAAAAGGCTTGAGTTTGATCCCTCTACTGGGAAACCTTCAGGTTCTTTTTAGTTATTTTGAAAGACCCTCAGACCCCCTGTCCAAGGAAGAACTCACGTGATCACTGGCTGCAAAAGCAAGAGGCAGTTTATTGTTATGTTACACAGGCGCCTGCGGGTGCTCAGTAAAACCTCAGCCGGAGCTTCGGTGAACTGTCACACCGGGCTTTGGGGTACAGGTTTTTTATAGGGTAAAGGGGCAGCTTTCACGCGCGGTAAGCAACAGATTTCTTATTGGTTATTTTGAATCCAGCATTTAGACATCCTTAGAAAAGCCATAAATTTACTTTAACTGGAGAGGGGGGGATGATAGATAGAGACACAGACAGAGACACAGGCTTCCCCAAATTGCCCGCAGCCTCGCACTTCCGCACCTGCATAAACACAGGTTTTTCCCTAATTGCCCGCGGCACGGGTCGTGAAAATGGTAAAGAATGTATAAACACAGACTTCTTTCATTTTATCTGTGAAGGCCCGAGAAGGAACCTTGTTAAGGATAACCTTCCTGGGGGGGGGGGTCAGAGCGGCTCAGAACTTAGGATAACACGCTTCACAAGCCATACTTTTACTTTTTCATTTACAGTCCTTTGTTATCTCATCCTATTTACTCTGTCCTTGGTCAGGAATCTGGTATCAGAAGTTTTACAGGACAGTTTTATAGTTCCTGCTTATCAGCTCCTGTTAGTTCAGACATGCTCTGACTTTCCCAATTATCCTGCCTCTTTCTTAGCTAAATCTTCAGATAAATTCCTTTAACATGCCCCGTTAATAATTTTTCTTTTTCTCTTAAAATAGGCCTGAGCTGGTGGGGCAGGGGTCTTTTCAATTTGCACACATACCTATAGGGTGCTCACACATTGTCAGGTGGCATGCTGGACATTGAAGTCAGAAATGAAGAAAACATTCTTCCCACTCTCAAGATGCTCCCAGATGAGTGGAACATATAGACCCAGAGATCTAGAAGATCTGGGTCGTAGACCCAAACATTCCAAATTCTTCCTGAGCTCACTTATTTGCTGCTCAAATCTGTTCTTCCTCCTCTATTGCCCATAGTAAGCCACCGTAGTACCCATTAATTCAAGAGAAAGTCTGGCAGTCTTTCAGATTCACTTATTTTCTCCCTTTTCTATATCTAATCTGTATCTTTAACCTAGGCCTCTCTCCTAAGCTATACAACCTGCCGGTTCATCTTGTCCTCCCACAGGCATCTTACATCTAGTGTGTTCCAACATGAAGTCATTTTCTGCCCTATTTTCAAATGTGTTCCTCTTTTCAAAGTATCGATTTCCATTAAGGGAATCACCACATGCCCAGTCACTCAACTGTAGAAACTTCTTATCCTTTCTCTTCCTCTCAATATTTTTCATCTCTTGCAAATTGAAGACAAATTATCTGCATTCTTTCAATATCATTCACATTTACTCCCTCTTTTCTGTACCTCTGCTAGACTCCTGAGTGAATCCCTCATACATTTCCACTTGCACATTTTGAAACACTACATGAGAATATATCACTCACTATGATGAAACTTATAATACAGTGAAATGAATGTTATAGTAGTATGGATATATGAAACATTATGGTAAATACAGTAGAATACTTTTGAAGATCTGGACAGAAAACTTTGTCTAAGGAAGCTAAGTGGAGAAGTGCCTGGAACCCTTAAATATCAGACATTCAACCCTCAGACTGGATTCTGCCACCATTTCCTTGCTGGATGCAAAAACCCTTCTTGGAACATTGAGCTAGTTCTGAATCTCAGCTTGCTTTTCTGGGGTCCTAGAACTACCTTTTCATAATAAGCCTCTTCCTAAAGACTCAATTATACTCCTTTATGCCCTTAGCTATTGACAGGAATCCTCCTCTGTGATTTACCCTGCCCCTTCTATGTTTTTACCAGCCTTCATCTTATTTTGTCTTCACACCAACAATCTCAGGTTTAATAGTTAAGTGATTTGCTTAAGGTTAAAACGAGGTAGTGTAAGAGCCCCAGTCATATTCTCATATCTAATGCATTCACATTTTACAGTCTATGCAGGTATGGTAGTGCCCAAGAGAGAAGAATGTTCTTCTGTCTTTTCCTTTTCCCTATCTCAATCCAGGTTTACCCAGCTGTCTAGAAACTATTTTCAAAAATCCAGACAGAGCCCATTTCAGTCTGTACCTCCCATTTTGGTGCACTGAACATTCTGCATTTTTCCAGTCTAGTGCATCAGACCATGCCAACATTTCCACTTCTCTCCCTGGGATATTCTCTTTATCTTTTTGGCTCCATGGGTAATTTCAAGTGCTCTCGGGACTGGTTCAAGATTTGGGAGGGCTTCTCTTGGACTGAATAAAGGAAATACCTAAAAGCAACTGGAAAGAACTCTTGGGGAGTTTACTTCCAGCTGTGCTGTGCTGTTTTGGTTTACTTTCATTGGTCTCAGGATAGGGGAGGCTTTCAATACTTAGCCCCTGAGAAAATTGGAAAATTTCCTATTCTAAGAATAATCTTAATCTGTTTTTTCACTCCTAGCACCAGGAATTACTTCAAAGGCATTGGAAACCAAGAGCCTTGAGAAAGACAAATAAAAGAAATAGTAACAAGATGTTGGGGGTGGCAGGTGGACTAGGGTTTCATGAGAAAAGAGAATAGACACTGATTCTGCTTCATGGGATGTTTGGTGGAAAGTCTTTTCACTTACACTCAGAAGATTGGCTGATGCTTCACAGCACTCAGGAGGGCTAAGCATGTAGAGCAGATTGATTTGTTTTTTTCATTCTCAAGTTAGAGGCTCAAAACTAATGCTGACAGCCTGGAATGAGCCTGAGCTATTTTCTTAAGTTCCTACATGGTACTGATGCCTGTTCAAGGAATGAAACATACTGATTAACAGCGTTGCTTTGCAACATTGGCCCAAGGGTTATTGGGGTAGTTTGCAACTGCCTGTCAGCATGGTTTATTGATAAGTGTGAGATTTATGATTTGCACCTGGTCTTGGTGAGCCTCTAGGAGAACTCTGTTGTTGGGGCTGGTTATATAGCACTAATGTGCCTTTGTGACCAAAAAAATATTTAGCAATTTCACTCACTTTGGAATCCCTGTTTCACTGTACATGTTGGTGTTTCATAATCTATTAAAGTACATTAAGCTATGACCCTTATAGAGGGAAGACAATAAAAAAAAACCACAGAACAGACCTATTCCCCTGTACTATAGTTTG